>NC_041066.1:73461-169683 GCF_900634775.1 Gouania willdenowi
AAGTACGGGTTTGGTAACGGCGCGTTTGTTTTTCAGTAACGGGGGGTAATCTAACTAATTAATTATTACGCCGTTACACGCCGTTATCGTTACTGAACGTTAAATGCAGTGCGTTACATGCTGATTACAATAACTGTTATCCGAAACATCCCCGGCTTCTGACTCGACTGTTGTGAGGAGGGTGGGTTAAAAACAAGGTGAGCGATTATGATTGGCCTTAGCGACGTGCCAGCACCGCGACCCGCGACACACACACATAACACACACACACACCCACCACACACACACACCACCCACCGCAGATTAGATGAAGCAGCATAGATGGCGAGCGTGGAGCAGTCTGATGAAAAGTTGACATTTTTAAGGTGACGATACAAACACTACTTTAAATTAATTGTGGTCAAAGGCAAGAATGTGTGTGTAAAGTGTTCATTATATCAGGAGTGAAGACTTTGTCCACATCTGTTGGAGCAACTCAAATTTAATGAAGCACCTCACGATACACGCATCTAAAAATGTGAATTTTTTGACATAGAGCAATTTTTTTTTTAATAGTAACGCAAATAGTTTACTTTCCATGGTAATGAGTTACTTTTATTATAGAGTATTTTAGTTACTAACGCAGTTACTTTTTTGAACAAGTAGTGAGTAACTATAACTAATTACTTTTTTAAAGAACGTTCCCAACACTGCACACTGCTTACACACCATTTACACTGATGTCCACCCATACTCATTCTCATTCCACTCACACATAGTCGCACCAGATGTTTCCATGCAGGTAGACCTGATAATACTGTATCATGTTTTTCTGCAGTCAGTGCCTTCTCCTCGCCCTTCTCTCTTTTTCTGTTTCAGGTTCTTGATGCTGGAGCTAACAGTTCACAGCTCAACTAGTCTGGGACACTCTGATGTTCTATCTAGGGATGTCCCGATCAGTTTTTTTGCCTCCGAGTCCTTTGATTTTGAGAATTGGCCGATACCGAGTCCAGGATGTTCTTTATTTATTTTATTCACCTTATTTTAACATTCAACCCTAAACAGAGACATTTTCTGTTTTTTTTTTTTTTTTTTTTTAATTGTATTTTTGTCAATATTTTCTAACCATCTCTACACACACAAGGCCAAATAGGATGAAACAGTTCAACTTTATCACCAAAAAAGAAAATGACAAAGTCGACTATAGCGGACACAGAACATTTAATCTCCAAAATCTAAAAAAAAACAAAACAAAAAAACCCTGAAATTTTTTCCAATTTATTTTTGCATATTTTTATTTTTAGAATTTTTAAAATTTTAATTTAATAATTTTTTTGAAAATAAAAAACTTAAACAAATGTGGTTAAAAAAAGGAAATTCTCCTAATTCTATGAAATAATATAAATAAAAATAAAAGTCAGAATGAAGAGTGGAAGAGGAGAGAGAGGAGAAAACACAGACTGCAGAGAGAGAAACATGTTACAGCATCAACATTTACATAGAATCAGTTTAATGCTTTATTTAATGTGAGAGAGAGAAGAAGAGGACCTAAACCAGGGGTTGGTGACCTTTAGGATCAGCCATTGAGTGAAGATGTTACTTTTGTGTGTGATCTGCCTGAAAACAGATGTTGTTGTGGAATAAATGTTTTTATAGTTTTCTTTGGCAGCCATTAAAACTTTCTTTTAATCCAACGCTTTGACAACAGTCAGAATACAGACACAGTGCACTGTACGTTGATCATAGGTTCCTTTGGATTAAACATAACTTAGTTGCACAATCATTTCCTTTGGTTTGTTTATTTATTTCATTCAAGACATTAAAAATATTATTTCTTCTCCACATTGAAAAAAGAAAAAAATATGAATAAAAAAGAGCAGAAAGAAGTAAAAACTTATAACATCTGACCCCTCCTTAAAAAAAAAAGAATAATTACATTAAACAAAGTCAAGCTGCAACAAAGTCATTGTCAACAATACAGTTACACTTCTGTCTCATATCTCTTCTTCAGCATAATACATTTTTTCATGTCATTTATCTTTTTTCAAACCTTTATCAGATGTTTTTTTTTATTTATTGGCTTCATACTAAATCTGAAGAATATTATAATCAACAATATCATTAAAATTTAGTGACTTACATTTGATAAATAGTGGGTTTGATGGATCTCTATGTCTAATGTTATATATAGTGTTCAGAGCCCTGAACAGTGGCTGTATGTAAGTTTTACAGGTCAAACCTCAAATTTCCACATAGTAAGTTAAATATGGTACAATCATTGTGTTATATAAAGTGAGTAGAGAATTTAATATATTATAATAATTATATAATCAGCCTGTCCAGTTAATTGGTGAATTAATTTTATTTTTTTAACCTTTTGAATGTCCATCCCATTTATTTGTATTGATAAATCAACAGTGTTTCTTTTGTCATTGAATATTATATGTTTTGTTTTGTTAACATTGAGAACTAATTTATTTTGATCAAACCAATGTTTTATTTTTCTGAGTTCTTCATTTATTACTTCCATTGTCTCCTGTATTTCTTTACGTGAATAATAAGGTTGTGTCATCTGCAAATAAAATACTCTGTAATCTTTCTGATGCTTTTGTAAAGTCATTAATGTATAATATGAACAGTAATGGCCCAAGTATGGAGCCTTGGGGTACTCCCCGATTAACGTTACACTGGTTCGATTTTGTATCATTTAATTGTACATAATGCTGGTGTAGAAATGTAATGAATTACTTTATTTCTTTTAAATGTACTTAAGCACAAGTAAAATTACTGATTTAGAAATATACTCAAAAAAGTACAAGTACCCATAAAAGCTACTCAATTACAGTAATGTGAGTACTTGTAATCCATTACTTTCACCTCTGCTTAAACATGTTGTACCTAAAACACTGACTGTAACTGAGCTGTGTGGGATTTTAATCTACAACTGCAAAGAAACTGAGGACTTCAGTTGTGGTGTTTGCAGAGATAATTACAGAAACGAAAGCAATGGAACAAACAGAAAAGAGGAAGTCAGTGAGAAAAAAAGAAACTGAAAATAGGAAGTACATTGAGACATATTTACACCTTATCTTGGGTCAGAGATGAAGAAAGAGTATCTGTGTGAGCATCGTTTTTTAGACTTTAAGAGTAAAGTTGTATTAGTATAAGACATTTTTAACAGTTTGATGTTCTTTTCAAACTTCTGATGATAATGTTATGTTATGGTTTCTTTTTTTCAAGCAACTGTTCTTTAATAAATCCACTTTGATCTCCTGACATGTTTCGACTGACAACTGCCAGTCTACATCAGAGGTGTCTGCTGATCGCTTTGATGTTTCCACATTGTTACACTTTGAAAAAAGCTGATCCACCAAACCAAACTGTAAAAAAATGAGCCACAAAAAGAAGAGTCACTGCGTAACAAGAACTTATGAAATGCACACACATCAGTGGAGGCGTTTTACTGCTACAGCTTCTTTTCATGTACAGTTAAAGCTGGTGTAAAATTCCTCTGTCCTCTCCTCACACACTATCTTCTTCACTGCTTCTTTGACTGTTGAAGACATCACTTCGTCTTCCTCTTCCTCCTCTTTTTTTCTGACCTACAGGAAACAATACGGGAGTTTTGATTGATTGTATGTCTTTAAAAGAGGATAGCAGCATATGTCAACAAGGAAGCATTTGTCTCCACCTTCATGGTGTTTCACACCCTTGTAATTTATTCAGAGTTTTAACCCTTTAACACCTGTAATATTAACATCTCTGCATGGGTTTTTTTTGCATATTTTGTCCATATAAAATGGTCATAAAAATGTCCTATGATGAAGTGTTTTCCATTACACTTTAGACCTCCAATATATGGCAATTTATCACTATTTATTACATGTTCCAACAGTGTAATACCATTTTGAAATTAAAAAAACACAAAAACAAAATATTTTTTTTAACTTTTAGTAGGAATAAAAACATTCAGAAGAATATAAAACTATTTACAATAAAAAAATAATAATAATGTTTTCCTGGTTATAATTGTGCAAAAACTAATTACAGGTGTTTTTGGCCCTAATGGCATTGATGGAACTGAAGGAAGCAGTTCCTGTGTGGCTGCAGACACAGGCCTACATCACTAACACAAACACTTCCCAGGAGTTCTCTTGCAGCAAACTTTGATGTCGAAGCCTGGGTCGACAGCGCTGCAAACACGTCTATAAACCTCTGTGGAAGTTTCCTCATCTTTGAAGATCTTCCAGATTCTATTTTTTGCTACAAATATGAAATAATTTGCTCTTTTTTTGTATCTCCATGTTTGCACGTGCAGCACCCCTTCCCCAGCACCACCCGCAAGCCGAGCGACTTCTTCGCGGGTGTTTTTACAAAGGAGGAGGAAACGTGATTACTGTAATGTTTGTAGGTTGTCAATAAAGCACAACATCTTAGCTTATAGAAACATTTTGAGTTTTTCAAATAGAGCAAATTTTAACAGTTACGGTCATTTTAATGCACACATACCTGGATGTGTTGCAAGGGTTAAGGATAAGGATGTTTCCACAGAAGTGACAATAAAGGCAGATGCTGTTAATAGAGTTAAAGGACCCCTGTAAATTATGTCTATAAGACCTTTGTAAGACCCACACAGTGCTGCAGAGCACAATACCATTTATTAAAAAAAAGTATGAAAACAAACACTTATTTCTGATTACAATAAAACTTTATCCCATCAATATTTTGGGAGGAATTCTTTGTGTTATCTGTGTTATTGGTATAATGTGTTGTAACAGTTCAACAGCTCAAATATTGCGTAGGTTACAGATCCTTGAATGCTGGGACGTATATGAGTCACTTACCGTGGTGCTGAGCAGGGCCTTGGTGATTCTCTATTTTATCATAGATCACTCTGCTGTCCTGCTCATCCTGAGTGCAAACAAAGTACTTCAGAAGTAGAAACTATAGTGATAACAAGTAACAATCCACAATCACAACTCTTTAGTTGTGTAAAATGTGTAAAAATAGTAACAAATGCTATAAAGCATTTCTGAAATTACTTTCTCAGACAGTCCACACAAACTAGATACAACTAATGATACACTTTTTAACTTTTGTTGTGTATTCAGTTGCTGCACCACAGGGGTTGCTATGGTTGAATGATGCTGTGCAGCTGACTGCATAGTAGGGGTTGAACAAACTAGTCGACTTTAGTGTTGTCTCGCAACTCTGTCTACGTGACGTCGACTTGTCGCAGTACCTGACTTGAGCCCAAGATGGCGGCACAACACAGCAAACGAGGGTCCTTGTATAAAATCAAGCAATTCTCGCTCCTTCCTGGTTTGTGCTCAAACTGCAGCTGGTAGGCAGATACTATGGCTAATATACATGCTAACGTTAGCTGTAGTGGAAACATGTCTGTGTATTAAGCAGATTTGGAAAACAGCAGAGCAGGACGGAGGCTTCGTTAGTGGGGTAAGACCGCTGTTGTGCCAAAACCTGTGACCCATAATAATCTGTGACTGGAGGTGGCGACAGTTCCAACCCCTGTGGCTTCTCGGCGAACATTAAAATGTAAATGTAAATGCACCACACACCCATACCCAACCCTTGGGGGGCTGGATGGTGGGACTGGGGGTGGAGGGGGCCGCCACCTGTGTCACTATGTAGTGGCGTGGGGGCGGCACTCCCACCTCTAGTTACCATACTAATCCCTCCCAATTTTATCGCACTTCAACATGCCACCCCCCGGAGGGTGTACTCACCTACACCCTCCGGCCTATTACACCACATACACATATATCCACAGAGGCAGGATGGGGAGCACCGCTCCCCTCCTTCCCCCTTCTTTTAATTACACCCCATACATTCACTAAACACACATTCACACAGGGGATAGGGAAGTGCCTCTCCATTGGGGAATGGAGAGGCACCATAACAGGGTGGTGGGTTGGTTCACATATTTGGGCCTCTCCGGTGGGGGCCTGGCTCCTCTGTTGGTGGCTGGGCCACTGCTTAGAGTAAAAATACATCAGGATGGTGCGGTCGGGCGTGGCGGTGGGTCTCGGGGGGGCTTTGCTGGGGTCTCTCCTTGCGGGGTCTTTCCGGGCGGTGTCGGCCTGGTGGGGCGCGGGGGTGCTTCCTCCCCTTGGGTGTGGCTGGGTGCTTGTTTCGTCTCCTGATGGCCTTGGGGGCGGGCCCCGCGGTGTGTGGGCCCGGGGCGGCCTGCCTCGCCGGTTTGGGGGTGGGTGTGCTGGGGTGTGCTGGTGTCCTCGCCGGGGTTGGGGCGGGGTTGCTTGGCGCCTCGGGGTGATTCTGTTTACTGGGGGGCGGCGCTAGCATTCCGGTGTGGAGGGTTGCTGTCGGCCGCCTCCTGGTGGGTCCTATCCTGCTGCCGTTTGCGGACTGGTGGGTGGGTCCTGGGGCATCTTTGGCTGGGGGCTTGCTGTCCCGCAATTGATGTGTGCCATTGGGGTGCCCCCTCCGTCCCCGCGGGTGGGGATCGCCGGTTGCTGCTCGCGGGCCGGCGGGGGGGGCGCTGCTCCGTGGCTGGAGATGTCCGGGGGCGGCGGGCCCCTGGGCGGCTGGCCGTGGGCGTGTCCGGGGCTTGCGGTCCTCCTGGGCCGTGGCCGGGTCCCGGGCGGGGGTGGGGGATGCGTCCCCGGGGGGCTTGGCCCGGGGGCTTGCCCTTGGGGGGTCTGGTCCCGGGGGGTGCTCCTGGGGCCCGGGGTGCTTGGCCTGCTGGCCGGCGCCGGTCCCTGGCGGGGGTCTTTCGGGGCGGGTGGCGCGTTGCCGCGCCCTTGCGTACCTACTGGTACGGCCCCTGCTTGGGCAGTGCCCCGTGAGGGTAGGGTGTCGGTGGCCGGAATAGGGGGCCACATCCCGGCGGGGCGGTCTGGCTTGGCCCTTGGAGGGGGCCCTGGCTTTAAAAAAAAAAAAAAAACTGAAGCTTGTGGCGCGGCGGCATCAGTGAAGGGTGATCTGGGGCGCCGTGGGGGGCTAGGTTGGGGTGCTGGGGGCCGGCGGGGAGACTCCCAGCGGCCCCCTGGTGCCTTATGCGGCTTGGGGTGTGGTCGTCCTCTCCTGGGCGGGCCTGCTCCTGGTGCTGCATCCGTTCCGGGTCCTTCTGGCCTGGGGTCGGGCCCCTGCTGGCTCTGGGCTCGCCGGCGGGTGCCCACTGGCTGCCTGTTCGGCGCGGTTCTGGTCGTCTGCTGGGCGTGGGCCTTCGGCTCCTCCGCTGGGGCCTCGGGCAGGGAGTTCTCTGGGCCCTCCCCTCGGGGGGTTGGGCGCGGGGGTGGGGTGGGGGGGTGGGGGGTCGATGGGGTGGGGGTCTGGGGTTGGGGGTGGGATCGGTGGCGTGGTGCGCTGGGTCCTTGGCTCCTTGGGGCTTTCTCGGGTGTGTATGGGGGGGCGATGGCTGCCTCTCGGCTTGGGATCTTGGGGGCGTTCGGGGGACTGCTTGGCCGTGGGGTGGTCGCCGGGGGCCCTTAGGCTGCCTGCTCTTGCTGCTGGCCTGACTGCTTCTTCGGGCCCGGGGGCGGCTCTTGGGTTTTGCAGTGGCGGTACTTGGAAATACATTTGTCATGGATGCACTGGCCTTGGGCTGTGGGATAACACTCATACTGGGCTCAACCTTAGACACGTTGTTCCCAAATACCTGTTTTATGGAATTTCCACTCACCTCTTCCTCTGTTCACAGCCACCACCATTATTCCTAAACCACACACTGGTCACCAAACTGGCTTGACAACACAACAATAAACACAATATACACAACCACAATTTCACATTGCATCACTTAAAACTATTCCCCACCCATTCCATATCCTATCTTGTATCCCTCTTCCCTGTTAACTTCCCCACCCCCCTCCAACCCCTCACCTTGGTGTAACACTGCCCTCTCTTTTTTACATCCTCCCTTTAATAAAGTATTTCTTACCCTTCCCTAGGGAGGGCTGGTGACGGTCACAATTATGCAATGAAATAAATAAATTTATTTAATTGCAATAATAAAATATGCATTGCTGTCAAAAGATTGCACTTCTTGTAGTGTTAACCTTCGACAGCATGTGCAGACAAGGTAAAAAAAAAAAAAAAAAAAAAAAAAATGTAAATAGCTCCAAAGAGGTTTGACAACACCGGCTATGGTGAAGGAAGCCGAAGCTACTTTAAAAACAGCCCAAACAAAGTCTAAACGCCTGGCTTTGATGAAACCTTGGGACTTAACAGTTACCATAGGCTCATGGCAGGCGAAGCAGCACAGTTCCTGGGTTTACTTAGCTTCTATAGCATGTCCAGTATCCCAGGGGCTGGCGGTGTTGTGCCAAAGTCTGTGACCCGTAAAAATCTGTGGCTTCTCGGCAGTAGAGAAGAAGAGTGCTACGTCAACTGAGTAAAACTCTCCGAAGCTATTAACTCACTCAGTGCCCCCGACGAGATATCTCGTCATTTCAAATCCGAACGCTCAACACCATTGACGAGAAACTCGTCATTTGCGTTTTTTCACGGGGATTACTAGAAAACACCCTGGCGGAGGTCCCTCATCAATATCTAAGCTGTGGGATGTTGTAGTGACCAACTATGCCCTGACAATGGCAGCGGTGCACCTTGAGATGAGAGATTAGCCACTGATGCTATGATTAGCTGGGTGGGAGAAGAAGCAACGATTGAGAATATGGTGCTACAAAGTGATATTGTGACGTATCCAGCAGCTCACAGCTCCACATACTAAAACAGAACATGTGTGGACCTGAGTAGATTATTGATAATGTTGTGATCGTGAGATAAAACCATCAACTAACCGGGCTAAATGGGTCATTGCTGCGTGTCGGGAGGAAGAGGAAGTTACGTCTGTGTACATACTGACGGGACGGAACGTTGGAGGAACGCCAAAATACAGTAAGAAATCCATTCAACTCTGACATAGACAGCAAAATAATAATAATTTTTCCATCAAAAGCCCGGTCTCTGTGTTTTTTTTTTATGTTTTATATAAGGAAACAATGTTCAGATGTTAGAGTTGTCACTAAAGCAAAAAAAATAGCTTTAAAGTCACTGACAGGATTTTTTTTACAAAAAGGCTGTTTTCTCAGCTTTTTGCTCTGAAACTGAAGATTTGCGTAAAACTTGCTCTATTCAACGGCTGATTACAAAAGAACGGAACGAGCCAGAAACAAATGGGTTTTTTTTCATGACAGTAGAGGCTTCAATCTTTCAGAATCTGGTGTCAGATTTCAGATAGTCATAGTAGAATATATTCTGTGGGTCTTTAAAATCAGTCAAAATGCTCAAAAACGGCACTGAGGGGGTAGAAAATTTGAAAATCGCTGGCACTGAATGAGTTAAGGAGCTATTTACACACCCTTAAACATGACGCTCTGGTGGGTGAAGTAAATGCAGACTGGAGAAGAAATACAAACATGTTTAAGGGGGAGTAAATGTTCGCCAAGAAGCCACAGAGGTTGGAACTGTTGCCACCTGCTGTCATAGATTTATTTGGGTCACGAATTTTGGCACAACACCGGCACTCGGCTGCCACTCGGCTCGACTTCGACTCTTGGTGACGTCATCGACTAGTCGATGTCGACTTGACTAGTATGCACATAAAGTTGACCTTTAAAATTATGAAGTTGTTCAAACCCTACTGTATAGTAGAGAAGAAGAAGAAAGTTCAGTCACAAGTCTGCTTTTAATATTCCTAACCACGCACATAACAAATTGACAACTAGGATGGCGAGTGTTTTGCCTCGACCTGCGTTATTTCTTGCATCTGCCGGACAACCCACAATTCCTTTTCACCAACTACCTGCTTGCTATTCACATGGAGGGAGACTAGTGGGCTGACAAGAGGAAACGTGCGCTCCTACTGCACTGCTTGGGCACCAAAGGACAAATTATCCTCTACACGCTCACGGATGGAGGTACGAGCTATCAGTCCACCTTGACCGTGTTGTGTACACACTTCAGACCTGCAATAAATGTCGTGGTGGAGAAACAACGAGTTCAGAAGCCGCATGAGACTGTTGCTGAGTATGTTGACACGCTACGAGAGCTGGCGGTGACGTGTGCGTTTACTGAGAATACTGATGAGATGATCCAGGACCAACTCATTGAGCATGCCAGCAGCCCAAGAATACGGGAGAAGCTGTTGGTGCAAACAAAGGGAAATATGGATGGATTTAGCAGTTAATATGGAAGCTGCAATCATGCATGTACAGACTCTTTCAGCTGAGTCCCAATCTCCTGTGCACGTCGTGCAAGCGAAGCCAAGAAAGTAGGATGGTTGTACATGGAATGCATCTCATCTCTCTCTGGTCCCACACAGCTCAAAGAACATCATTAAAACCATGACTGCTGCCCCAGCCCCTGAGCCAGAACTTGCACCACCACTGTTTGATAACGTGCCTAGACCCACGAGGTTCAGAAATAAGCCTGCTTGACTTAACGATTACAAACATTATTTGTTCTCATGGCCTTTGGGGGGAATATTGAAATAGAAAATGATGTAAAAAAAAAGGGAAAAACATTCCAGACAATGTGAAATGACTTTGTCATGATGTGAATTACAAGTGGAAGAGATACTGTAATTGTAGTTGTAAGGTTATGTTGCTACTTTATAATTATTTTGTACTACTGAGTAATGTTGTTAATGTTAACAAGTGATTGCAGTGAAAAAACAATTATGAAGATTGAAGTTAACACTAATTTACAGTCAGTCTTATTTGATTTCAGGTATTGATTATTTCCTAGTTATCAGTAACATTCTTAAACAAAGGGGAAATATGTTGTGTCTTCAGTTGCTACACCACAGGGGTCGCTGTGGTTGAATGATGCTGTGTTGCTGACTGTATAGCAGAGAAGAAGAAGAAAGTAAAAAGTTCATGTTTTCATACACGAGTCTGCTGTCGCTTTTAATATTCCTAACCACGTACATAACACCTGTGTTTAATAATTCAGATTCTTTTCTTTAGGTCTAAACCTAGAGCAGTCACATATCAACCACTCTGTGTATTGGGAAACAATCACTAGTTACTTTTGCTGCTGTTGGACCACATTTGAGAACCTAAATAGTTCCTGAGAGCTGACGTGTGTTTAGTAAGAAGCTGGTTGGTTATAAATATACTCACAGGAACACAATCTTGATCTTGAGCATCTGTAACAAAAAAAAAGACATTTCTGTCATTGGAATTGAATCAAAAACTGGTTATTGATGTTATAACTAAAGTCGTACAGTGTTGATATGATTCTCAGCAGCAAACAAACAGAAAAGAAGAGTTTATCCTTTCATAGTTTGTCCTCTCTGAGTCACAGACCTTTATGTTCTGTTGTCATAGGTTTTTAACTAAATCTTTGTAGAGATACACACCTTCTGCTGCTCCAGTCCTCCTCCTGTATTTAATCTGAACAGTAGTAACAATAACAACCAGGATGATCAGCAGGCAAATCTTTGCAATGTTGAGGATGAAGATGATCTTGTTTGGAGTCGAATCAGACGTTAAATAAACTGGAGCTGAAAACAATGAAGAACATATAAAGACAGTGTTTACATGTTAAAGGTGAGATTTGATTGGTCGTCCTACCTGTAGACACAAGTGTGTAGTCAGCAGAAATCTTCACTTCATTGTTTATAACAAACTGGCAGGTGTATCTTCTGCTGTGGTTAATCTGATGTGTTATTATCAGATCAGAAACACATTTCTTCTGTCTTATATAATAGACTTCATCATCATCTTGCTTCAGTTCATCTCTCTCCTCATCCAGCCATCTCAGGCTGTCTTCTTCACAATAGGGGTATGCGTACCCCCACAGAGTGCACGTCAGTGTGACTCCTCCCACTGGATCAGTGCTTTGTTTTGCTGAGACTGAGGAAAATGTGAAAGAATCCAAATAATTAAATGAACAGTGATATTTGTAGTCAGTACCAGGGTTGGTGTCAATTACATTTTTCAGTTACAATTACTGTAAGTTTTTAATTACCCATGTTCAATTACAAATCATTTACAATTACAGTATCAAGCATTTTTCCAAATACAATAAATTACAATTTTTTTTTTATCCTCATAAAGTCAATTACAATTATGTTCTCAATGACTAAAGTTCAATTACAATTAATCACAGTTCCTGAGCCTGTAATAAATAAGTTAATAAAAGTTAACCTTCCTCTTGTGTTAGCTTCCTGTTAGCATCTCTAATGATAACTGGTTTAGGACCAGTTATTGGCACATCAAAAAAAGCAGTGAACCAGTGCAACCACAACATACAAATACCAGAATTACAAATATATTATGAATTATATAAATCGAATTATAACTACATTCATAAATATCAGAATTATAGATATATTATAAATATATTATATGAATAGAATTATGAATACATTTAACAATACCAGAACCACAGATATACTTATAAATCCCAGAAATGCAAATGTATTTACACATATGTACATATACACATAACACATATATATAGATTTTTTACAAAGTTTTTACAATAAATTAGAGAGTAGTGTGTTGTCATGGTTGTAAATGTTGTCAATTACGATTACAGTGGCCAGCAATTTTTCTAATTACAAATAAATTCCAATTTTTTATTATCCTCAGAAAGTCAATTACAATTACGTTCTCAATTACTAAATTCCAATTACAAAGAATCAAAATGACTGAGCCTGAAATAAATAAGCTAATAAAAGTTAACCTTCTTCTTGTGTTAGCTTTCTGTTAGCATCTCTAATGATAACTGGTCCTAAATCAGCTGTAAAATACACTAAAAACAAATATCTATCATCTCATTTATTTCATATCTATTGGTTACCTTGTTAGGTTTTATAATCAATGAAAATATAGGTTTTAATATTTTTAGTGTAGGCGTCTGAGACTTTTATGTGTCAGTTTATCCTTAGATTTATTTAATTTTTAAATGGTAAAATGTGGAAAAGCTTGATATGAAACATATTTTAATAATTGTTAACTACATATGTGTAGAACTGTACATAGAACTGTAACATGGTTCCCCAGTTTTGTGTTAAATTACAATTTACAATTTTTATAGAATTTTCATTGCAATTACAAATACAAAGTCAATTATCTGAACTCAATTACAATGTAATTACAATTACAACAGCAACATTTTTTTAAATTACAATTAGAATTATGACATAATTGTAATTAATTATCAATTACGCAATTACAATTAGAAATGACCCCAACCCTGGCCAGAACTGATGGTCTTTAAAGCTGCAGTATGTAAGTTTTTTTATGGCATCATTTGGTCAAAAATCTATAATCATCTTAGAACACTTTAGATTACAATATGCTCAGAGTAGACAGTGAATCTCTGCTCTTTCTCCTGGCTGTAAATGAGCTTCAGAAATACAGGAGCTTGACGCTGAGAAAGGGAGGAGGAGAAGGGAGTGTCTCACTATTCTACATACTGCAGCTTTAACATCTACTGCTTTGCCCAGGCTGAGGGAGGGATGGCAGGTTGACAAAAAAGACACATTTTGGTCATTTTGATGATAACTGAGACACCATCTCCCCTCATCCCCTCTCAAATCGCCTACAGGGCGGGGCTGGAATGCCTTGTGATTAAATCGGCCAATCACGTCTTACACCAGCTTCACTCTTTGTTCTGGGCCCATCTCAGCAGCTCAAGAAGAAAAATGTAGGACTCTCAAACGTCTGGACATAATTTCTTCTGCTACGCCACCTGCGTGAGGGCTTAGTTTCAGGAACAAACAGAAACAGGACTGCTAAATCTTTACTTGTGACTAAAACTTAAAAAATAACTACTGTTGTCATCTGTCCTAGAGCTGTTCAACTAAAGAATTAGTGAGAAAATAGAGGAAAAACCCTACCTAATTACCATGAAAGTTCTATAAAATTATCAATTATAATTTAACATTTGTTACAGTTCTATGTACAGTTCTACACATATGTAGTTAACAATATGTTTCATATCAAGCTTTAGCACATTTTACCATTTTAAAAAAGAGGTATAGTAACACAGAAAAGTCTCAGACGCCCACACCAAAAATAATAAAACCTATGATATCATTGATTAGGAAGTAGAGGAAAAAGCCTACATTGGAGTGTGTTGAACTGGTGGAGTTTCTACATGTGATTCCTCAAAGCTTCAGTCATAGATCATATTTATCTTTTTGGGTCTGAATGTGACTTTCTCTGCATTGTTCATTGTCGTAGTAAATTTATGAACAGCTGCAATAATGTCATGTTACTCACGTGTTAAAATGTTCAGAAACACATTTGTGTCATCTGTGTTCCTAAAGTAACATCCGTAAAGTCCTGCGTCCTCAGAGGAGATGTTTGTGATGGTCAAAGAACATCTACGGCCCAGACTCAGTTTAGCAGCTTGAGGTGAATCTTTATTAATCTGTCCATCACTAACAATGGTAGCAGTAGTAAATATGTATCTGTAGTAAAACCATTTAATGCTAGAACATGATGTTTTAGATGAATTCACACTGTTACAGGACATGACGACCTCATCTCCAGCTCTGTGATAGATGTTGATGTAGTCACTGCTGCCTGCAGCAAAGAAACACAGAGCAGTCGTTATAAAGTTATAAAATAAAACAGGGATGGGTCAATTATAATTGTAATTGTGTAATTGAGAATTTATGATAATTATGGCGTAATTATAATTGTAATTTTACTTTAAAAAATCTGTTGCTGACGTAATTGTAATTAATTTGTAATTGAGTTTAGATAATTGACTTTGTAATTGTAATTGCCATGAAAAATCGATAAAAATGATCAATTATAATTTAACACAAAACTGGGGAACCATGTTACAGTTCTATGTACAGTTCTACACATATGTAGTTAATTATTAAAATATGTTTCATATCAAGCTTTACCACATTTTACCATTAAAAAATAAATAAATCTAAAGGTAAACTGACACATAAAAGTCTCAGACACCCACATCAAAAATATTAAAACCTATATTTTCATTGATTATAAAACCTAACAAGGTAACCAATAGATATGAAATAAATGAGATGATAGATATTTGTTTTTAGTGTATTTTACAGCTGATTTAGGACCAGTTATCATTAGAGATGCTAACAGAAAGCTAACACAAGAGGAAGGTTAACTTTTATTATCTTATTTATTTCAGGCTCAGTCATTTTGATTCTTTGTAATTGGAATTTAGTCATTGAGAACGTAATTGTAATTGACTTTCTGAGGATAACAAATAATTGGAATTTATTTGTAATTGGAAAAATTGCTGGCCTTCTATTTATATAATCTATTCATAATATATCTATAATTCTGATATTTATGAATGTATTTATAATTCTATTTATATAATTCATAATATATTTGTAATTCTGGTATTTTTGCACTATGTTGTGGTTGCACTGGTTCACTGCTTTTTTAGATGTGCCAATTCACACCTGTTTTACAGTCTCTGCAATTATAAATGGGATCAATTATGTAAAACATCTATACTATATATCTCACAAGTCTCATAGTTTTTTATTGAATCATGTGACCCCCTCTGATCATGTGACCTAATCATCCCATGTATACATGCAGGTGTGTCAGAGCTGTTTCCTAAGTCTGATGAAGGGCTAAGGCCTGAAACGTTACTTTTGCTGGTGAGAAAGACATTTTTGGTGAGCATTACAGCTGTGCAGATCTATCACATTTCTTTCAAATGTTTCCTCAGCCTCAGATCTGTGATGTTCCTCTTTGTGGTGATCTCACTGAGCACGCCCAGAACGTCAGCACCGGATTTCATCACATTTCTCTGCTTTTTAAACTCACACTGGTGTTCAGGCAGAACAACATAGAGACACAAAGAAAGTCAACCATAAGCAGTTTTTCCAAATACAATTCAATTACAATTATTATTTATCCTCAGAAAGTCATTTACAATTACAACTTAATTATGATTACAGCGACCAGCATTTTTTCATCATTTTTAAAATCATATTTCCTCTTACACACAATACCTTCAGATTAATCTTTGTAAGTTTTTAAAATACATTATTTCATTTGATTTCCACAAATGTAAAAACTGAAAGTTTTTCATAAACTAAAAGAAGAAGAAGAGGAAGCTCCAAATAAAAAACCTTAACATAAATTTATAATTTTCATTCTGTGGCCCTAAATTAGGTCCATACTCCTTCATTGTGTTCTCCTAATCATTTTCTACTGTTTGTTCAAAGAAATAAACTCATTTGATCAAAGTAATCACAACTTGAGTCGGTTCAATTTTCTAACGTAAAACTGATGTATTTCAGCTTTTTGGGTTCATTATTATCTGACTGAAATAAAACTAACTTTAAACTAAGTTTTTTCTTTTCTTTTTTCAAAATGAGCTCTGTTTTAAAATACATATAACAATTTGCCTTTAAACTTGATATGAAATGGTATTTTGTCAATATTCTCTAACCATCCATATGTTTTTGACACAGGAATAGTTTTTTTTTTTAATCACTAAATCATTCAAACAAATGAAATCCAAAGCATCTACTCTGTTAAATGATAAAACAACATCAACAGAAGAAGAAGTTTACCTCCAAGCACGAGCACAAAGAGCAGAGTGAGCTGCAGGAGAAGCATTCTGCTGTAGATCAATGTTTCTAATGTTTCCTCACACTCTGATCTGTGAGTGCACTGAGCAAAAATATCATCTTATATCAGTGATGTCATAAAAAGAGGAAGAGGAGTTTAAATGGGTGGGGTTTATGCATATAAAAATATAAAAACACATTATACAGTGATTCTAAACTAACGTCTCCTTTAAATAATGTGCTACACACACAAGGCCAAACAGGATGAAACAGTTCAACTTTATCACCAAAAAAGGAAATTACAAAGTCGACTATAGCGAACACAGAACATCACAGCAGAGACACTGACAATAATGAACAGTCACATTATTCCAACAGTCTACACTCATTTCACTACATTTATGATTCTTGAATAATTGTTTTCATTTCCAAAATATAATTAAAAAAAAAAAAAAAAAATGTTTTAATGAAAACCTTATGAGACCAACAGTGTTTATGAGGCCTGTTTACATGTAACACACAAACACAAACCAGGTTATGGTTTATGAGGACTGACAAACATTACAAGGTCTACAAGAATACAATACTAAATTTAATCTTCTAAAAACCCTTTTAAAGACCCCCTCCAATCCTCCTTTTTTTTATAGCTATTTTCATTCTCACTGGTCTTTAAATTGTTGTGAAGTTTTTAGCCAAAATAACAAAACTTGTGCCATTTTTCAAGACTTTCCTTTTGCAGAGTGCCAGTTGCTCATTAGCAATGCTCCTGTGAGTCGTGGGTGGAGGTGGTGCTGCTGCTCTGCACCCTCCCCCTCACAAGCCACATCTCAAATGAGGAAAATAAAAAATAAAAAAGTTAATATCAAGGTTAGTTATTTTACAAGTCAAAGCAAACTGATCCCTGCCTTTGATGCTCTCTGCTGCTGTCCCCCTATCAGGAGAGACTTCTACCTGTCTACTGCCAGTCTGCTCTGGCTGCTGAGCAGCGAGAAACTAAAACTGCAACTGACAGCGTCGGTATGTGTGTAGCTCATTATGCGCTGATTGTTTGCATTATTTGTTTATTAATTTCAAGATAATGAGAGAGACTAGTGGCGTTAGATGCCAAGCTATTGTTTGATCGTTTGTTTACTATAAGCAGCACGTGTTAGGGAATTTTCCATAGTTAATATGCACTGGGTTAAACTAGGCTTTGTGGTCATGATAAGGCCACACCAAACCTTGGGTTTAGACACAGTCTCCCCTTGAGATAGGGGTAAGCAGTGAGTCTGCTCCTTTTGGGGAAAACAGGAGGCATTCTGATAGCATTGCTATAGCAACCAAGGTCAGATAGATTACTTGTGTCCAGTTGATGCTCACTTCAGTTTCAATATGATGCACACCAGAACCTGCTTGAGATGTGGTTCAAAGTCAAGCATTGTTGAAAACTTCATCATTATGACTCAGACTGTGAAGGCCAACACCTCACTAGACAAGTGTCTCCTGGATGGCCTGACAGAGGAAACTGTTGGAAGGTTCAAAGAGTCTTCTCAGAAAGACTTTTTCCAATCCCTTCCTAACGTGCTGGTTGTACAGCTGACACGCTTTTCTGTCCAAAATCATAAGACAGTAAAGAACAATGGAGCTGTTGATTTTTCACAGATTCTAGAGATTCCTGCAAAATTCTGCATGAATGAGAGAAAATCGGTTAAATATTCTCTGGTCAGCGTTGTAAGTCATCTGGGAACATCGACTGAATATGGCCATTACATCTGTGATGGAGTGAACAGTCAGCAGAGCCAAAGCTCAAAATCTTGGCTCACATATAACGACAATGTAGGAAGATGAGATGAGTTATTATTAATGGGTTATATAACTAAGAATATTAATTATGATTATTAATATTACTTCAAATTTGCGGGGTGCCACTCCTTTTAACAGGAGAAATATGTCTAAATTTTTAGACTAAACTCATCAATGTGAAACCAGGGAAAAGTGAATTCTACCAGACATCTACACCATCATCACAGCTTTAATGAATCAGAGGAATCAAATATTATGTTTAACCTTTTATTCAAAAGTCAACAATTAACACAGTCAAAATATCAATTGAAATGGGATAATTAAATCATGATAAAATGCATTTCTAGGCTAATAAAAGTGAGGATTATATGTAATAAAGTGAAATCACTAATCTAGGAGGATGCTAATCTACTAAATATTGAATAAAAATGCAGGATACATATTCAATAATAAAATCATAAAATCAAAGAATAAAATAAAGAGAGCTCATAACAAAGAGAGGAGGACGGACAAGGGGGAGACGAACAAACATGAATGAGATGTACTGTGTGTGCAGCATGTTGTTAATGCGTGTAAGTTTGTAGTTATGGAAATATGTATGTGATCTATTGTGGATGAAGTTGCTGATGAAAGTTCATTCTTGTACCTTGGAGGTGAGGTCAGGCTGGACCTGGAGGTGCTGTTGAAGCAATGTAGCAGGACGTGCCACCGTTGGTTCTGTTTCGGTTCCACAGAATTTAGCCCCTTCAGCCGATCCGGGCGGTTAGGCCTTCGCAGCTGGCTTCGATAATGGCTCTTGGCTAACCCCAAGGGTCGCGGGCCGGGCTTCCTTACGGCTGTTACGCACGTCACTGGGTGCGGAATTCGTCCGAACCAAGCAGCTGTTGATTACAAAATCTAACTGTTTCAACTAAAAATAAAAATGAAATGAAAGACTGGAAACATGAGGGAAGATGGGTGAGCATGAACGCCCGCGTCCAAAACCATAGTTTCTGGTCGCGCGTCCTGTTTTAAAGGACGTTTGGCGACGCCTTTTGGAGGAGGCGTCTGGGTGGATCCTTCTGTGATCATGTCGGTGATTGGTCAATGTCTCTGCTTTCAGCTTGTGGGTGTGTCTTGGGTGTGTGTGAATGTGAGACAGAGACAGACGACAAGGGATGATTCTAAACATAAAAGAATGCCTAATAATTAATTCCACATATTTCAAAACATCTTTTCAACATCATATCCTGAAATATCATGTATTACGAAAGAGTTTGATACCAAACACGACTAGGAAATAGCCTCGAATCACTTTAGGAACTAATTAATGCATTTTACCTGTAATTACTCATAACATAAATGTCAAAAATCATGTTATGCCTCCTCTTAGCTATACGGTCGCAGTAAATACCTCAAACTAACTTTTGTGATGTTTTTCTGGTAATTTTAAGCACTTTTAAATGATAAACACTTTAAAATAGAATTCTGTTGGTTATTGTCTTGCATGAAACGAGTGTGATTTAACAGGCAATATTTGTAATTCCAATTTCTGGAGAAATCATTCCACAACAATGTTTTCATTTGTAATTTTTCAGTCAAACACATGTTCGTTGTTCTCATTTCTAACTTTTCAAACATAATACAATTTCTTTGTTCTCCTTTCGTCACTAGGAGACCTCTCAGTGAAGGTCTGGTAAGCGTCTTCCTGTGATATCTCACCACAGGGGGTCAAAGGGCATTGGGACCGTTCTTTGAACTTATAGCATCCCACAGTATCTGTTTTAAAAAGGGGGAGAAGAGGGATGTTCTTTTTGATCATAAATGTCGCAGGGAGGTAATATAAGGGAAAACTGTCCTTGGATTCTCTGGTCCTTTTGTTTGGCCGGAAGGGGAGTCGTAAAAGACGGGTTCATACTGAGTACTTCACATAGCTGGTTCAGTCTTAGCGGCTCCGGTAAGAAGTTCAAAGACCACATAGTGGGGTTAGTCCTGCATCTCAGAGTAACGGGGGCAGTTGTGTGTAAACAGTTCGATGATAACACAAAGACAGGCTCCTTGGTTCATTCTTGCTAGCAAAGGGGGAGGCTTTACGCTTGATGTGGTTTGTTTCCTACATAATCCCCCTGTTGATAAGGTTTCAATGCTTTGAAGCTCTTATCAAATAGTTCTTTTGAGGAAACAAAAGAGGGAACGAACCTTCAAGTTGACGACAACTAGAAACAGGTAAAGGTGTGTTGAGGTCCTCACACACCCTGACGAAAGTTCAGGAGTGACAAAAGTCCAACGTCCTTGTTGGAACTTGGAGGTGTTTCCCCCTGTAGGGTAGGGAAATCACTCTCACCTTGACGTTGAAATGAGCAGCATTGCCAGGAAGTCAATACTGGAGGCAACGCTGGGAGGTTGAAGCTAGAGCCCCTGGTGGTTGAGGCTGGAGCCCCGGAGGTTGAAGACTGGAGCCCTGGTGGTTGAAGACTGGAGCCCCTGGAGGTTGAAGGCTGGAGCCCCTGGAGGTTGAAGGCTGGAGCCCGGGAGGTTGAAGGCTGGAGCCCGGGAGGTTGAAGGCTGGAGCCCGGGAGGTTGAAGCCTGGAGCCCCTGGAGGTTGAAGACTGGAGCCCCTGGAGGTTGAAGGCTGGAGCCCCGGAGGTTTGAGGCTGGAGCCCCGGAGGTTGAAGCCTGGAGCCCCTGGTGGCTGGCGTTTGAGCATTGCCTGGTGTTAATGCCTGTGGGCCATGGAGGTAGGAGTTGGGCGACCATGGAGTCAATTCTGAGGTGCCGCTTGGCAGTGGGCACCCGTAGACCAGGAAGGCAGACTAGGTGTGTGTACTATATGTTGCTATGTGTCCCTCAACAATGCTCGGTGCGAACATGTAATTTGGGATCAGCAGTGTGGGGTAACATAAAAGTGTACACATAAGCACATAGATAGCGTGGTATCGGTCAGTTACTCCTGGTGCACATCAATAAGACAAAGACAAAGCATGCAGGGTATAAAAGAATCAAATCTAAACACACAAAAATAAATCCCTAAGGGATCTTAAACTGAATGAGAGAGAAAGAAGAAAAGTTTTCTTTTGCTCTGGCTAAATTTGGCCTGTGCCTATCTAATGAGACGCGTTGTGGTCTCGGTAGCAGGGTGTTAGATATGCTAATGTTTGGGGCCTGATCAATGGGATGGCTGATTGGAAGTTTACGGATCAACCAGCACGGTTAAGTCCTGACCCTCAGGTGTGTCCTCGGTGGGACCAGATAGCGTAGTGGATTCTAGTTCCTAGTTCTTAGTTTATGTCGTCCTTGAGGTGGTAGATGTTATTGAACGTGACGACTGGTACGTTAATTAGGAATGCTATCTCTCGGCTTGTAGGGTTTATTCAGCTCGCGATTGATGGCTTGTCTGTTGATTTTGGTGTTCTGTATAGCTTAATTTGGTTTTCGGTGGACCCATTTGAGCTTTGGTTCGGTTTTTGTGCTCGGAATCTTTATTTGGTACACCACTGGAGACAGTTTATCGGTGACCAGGGAGGGTCCTGTCCATTTAGGAAGAAATTTTATTTATTTATTTATTTTTTTTTTTCAGTTTGGTTGCATGATGATTGGTTTTGCCGGCGGGCGGAGCAAAGCTATAATACCAGACGCGGTCTTCCACCTGTGGTTCCTCTTGTGAGGCTTTTTGGTCGTAGTAGGTTTTACGGCCCTTCGCACTCTCTTTGAGATGTTTTTGAGCGAACGCGAACGTAGCTCGGAGGTGGTTCTCAAGATCGGTCGTGTATTGGTGGGTGGTGTAAGCGGTAGCGGTGTTAGCTTGGTTTTGACTTTGACTCCTCTGTGTCTGGCGCAGGGCATGTCATGGGCATGTGCAAATATCACCCCCCTTTGGTTCTGTGGGACAACGAACGCATGCGTTTGGGAGTCTGCAGAAACATGGACCAAGGTGCCCTTGACTGTCTGTAATGAGCGACGGGCAGCGAACAGAAGGCTGGGTGTGGAGGCAAAGTCAGAGGAGACTTTTAATGTTATTGGGTCATTGTCGATGAAAGCGGGTTTTATCGGTTCGATGACCTGCGAAGACGATGGGGCGATGGTTTCGGCAGCCGCACAAGAGCGCGTAATCGAATTCACTGATAACGGGTGGGGCTCAGCGAGCTGGGTGGGGTCAAAGGACCAGGGTGTCCCTGATAGCGCCCCCTGTTTGGCAAGAGCATCGTTGATGTGTTGGTTCTGAAACGCAAGACCATCGGTAGCGAGGGGGTTGTTGGTTAGCGCGCACAGGGCTGTACTTCTGGTCGTTAGAGTACGGTCTACGGTTTTAGTAGCCGGACGCATTTGGGCCGGAGACCGGCTGGGGGTCTCCTTTAGAGCCCGAGAGTGGTTCAGTTGGTAGCACTGAATTCCGTCGAGTGAGTCATGCTGCAGCGGCAGTGGCTGCCTGACTTGTGCCCAGATTTTCAGGTTTTGAAAGTCGATCAGGGGCTCAAATCGGTTGAGCAGATCGATTCCTATGAGAAGAGGAATCTGGTTGTGGTCTGAGATGTAAAACAGGTGCACCAAGGTCAGGTGCCCTATGGTGACTTGTACGAGAGCCTTCTTCATGATAACGGTGACGTTGTCGCCATAAGGTTCAATGTCAATGTGGCAGTCTTGGAGTATCAACCTTAGGTTGGTCTCCTTGGCTAGGCTGCGCAGCTCATTGAACAGTTGGGCGGACATGAGGGATATGTCTGCTCCTGTGTCAAGTAAGGCTTCATTGGTAAGCACACCTTCAAAAGTGGCTGATATATAAAACTTTCGGGCGATTCCTCTTTCGTAGAGGTCGCACAAGAATTGGTGAATTGGTGGTTCACCCTCAATGGACTGATGTCCATTGGCAAAACGGTGGTTTGGTGCATGTGTTTGCACCAGCAAGACAGCACTAGGCGAATCATCGTCATCTTTGCATTTTGATTGTTTTTGCTTTCTATTGATTTTGTCATCTATCATTTGTTCGAACATTTTCTTGATGGATGCCATTTCTTTAGTGATTTGGTTAGATAACCTAATTTCTAAACTTTCTATGTCATTATATTCATCGTCTGATCTTGATCTGTTTGGCTGCTGGTCGTATGACCTTTGATTATTTTTGTGATACCAAGGTTTTGAGTGTTCGTTTCTGGGTGGAGGTGTTCGGCGGTCGTTGTCGTGTCTTTTCCACTGGTCAGAACGGTTGTAATCATACCACGGTGGTCGCGGTCGGCGATCTTGGTGGTGTGAGTTAGGGCGAGAATTTTGGTGCCGAAAGTTTTGTTTTGGCGCATAATCTTGATAATCAGTGTTGTCTTGGTATCGTTTTGGCTTTATTCCATGGTACGGTTGCTGGTTGTACCGTGGAGGGGTCTGTGGTGCTTGCGGTGGAGGCATTGGAGGACTGTCGGGTGTCCTTTTTGTGCCTTCCAATTGCAGCGAGTGAGAGTTATTCTTTATCGGGAACATTTCGCGAGGTGTGGATTTTGCCGAATTTTGTTTGTACAAGAGGAAGCCTCTGATGGCGAGATCGCGAAGTTTCTTACTGGACATGGTAGAGGGATCTGCCGCGACGCCGAGATGGGTGCTCGTGCTGTGGTGAAGGTTTCTGAGGAACAGTTTTTTGAACTGCTGTTCTTCCTCCATACCTGGGTCGTTGCGATTACCAAAGTATGCCTGTAGCAAGGTGTGGTAATATTGTTGGGGTGATTCGTTTTTACCCTGTTTAACGGTGTGGGCATAGTCGAAACCTGTTTGGTGAAGTGCGTCAGAAAATTCATCCACCATGAGGCGGCACAGTGTTGTGTAATCATTTCTGACCTGAGGTAGTTGACGTTCAATGAAATCATTAACAAGCCTGCTCGAGGTTGCTT
The DNA here is from genome assembly GCF_900634775.1 of Gouania willdenowi. Lineage (NCBI taxonomy): Eukaryota > Metazoa > Chordata > Actinopteri > Blenniiformes > Gobiesocidae > Gouania > Gouania willdenowi. Next base: position 97,601 of record NC_041066.1, read on the forward strand.
TGATTAAGTAGATTTTATCTTCAACATTAGCCATTGGATAACTTTTTAGATAAAAATCAATGTCTCTCAAAAATGCTCTAGCATTTTGGGGTTCGTCAAACTTTGGTTCGAATCTCGGAATGTTTCTGGCGATTTTATCCAGGTCGCGGTTGGACGGTCGATTGCTATTCGGGGGCCTGGCGGGCGTCGGTCCGCCGTCAATAGGAGGGTCTGCGGAGGCATCCCGGGGTCTCCTTAAGCGACGCGGACGTACCGGTGGGTCGGTGGTGCGCAGGACTTGTCGAGTTGCGTCTTCACCGTCGGAGTCAGGATCGCCATCGGCCTCCGACATTGACAATGATGAGAGAGCCTGTCCGAGCTCACGTCTTGCGTCTAGGAGCTCTCTCCTGGTGAGGTTCAATTGTCGTTGAACCTTAGCAGTAGCTACTTTACCGTCAGCTACTTGTTGTAATAAGTCATTAACCCTCTCTCGTTCTGCGTCTAGTTCTTTAGAAAGCAGTTTAGTTTTGGCTTTTGAGGCTTTGATCGCCCCTTCTGCCTCAAGGAGGAGTTTCTTCCCATCATTTGACTCGTGTAGTTGGGCGTCTAATTCTCGGGTTGTGGTGTCGAACTCATGTTCGAGAACGCGTATTTTGTCTCCGAGTAGCACTTTGGATTTTTCTAATTCTTTATTCTCAGTGATTAATTGATTAACTTGATCTTCCGCTTCTTCTAGGTAACTCACACGCATTTGGAGCAGTCCGTTTTCTTCACGTGTTTCTTCGTACTGGGCCGTGAGGTTCGCGCAGCGGGCTTCGCGTTCCTCGATGGCTTTGAGTTGAGCGTCTTGTTTGCTCTCGAGGGTTTTAACCCGATTCTGTTCGTATTTTAACTGGGCGGAGAATGCTGATATTACACAGCCAAGCTGTTTAACCAGCTCTTTATCTTTCAGTTTTTTGTAAACGGCTGCAGTGACGCAATCGGCCAAAAGGTCTCCTAATTCTTGAGGGGGAGATTCTCGGATTTTGGCATCAATTGTGGATTTTCCGTCCCCTAAAATTTCTGTGAGGAGGAATTCTAAGTTCTCGGCTGGATGGTCTTCTGAGGAAACCGACATGTTGATTTGTTGTGGGTCAAAATTGTACGAAGAAATCTAAAGAATTTCAAAATTTCAACTAATTTTTCAAATAAAGTTCAAAAATTACAATGGTAGTAAATTGTTTTATCTTATTTTGTTTGTTCTTAGCAATTCACTGTTTGGTAAATAAAACTGAGTGGTAAACTTGAAAAAGTTTGGTGTGGTGTGTTTAATTTAAACAATTGTTCTTACTCATTTAAGGTTTGTTCTTACTGATTTAAGACTTTTATTTAAATTAACTTTACTTTAATTCAATTTCGTTGAATTAATCAACAGGTAATTTTAATCAATTAAAAACAAAATGTTTTATTGAAATTAAATTCAAATCTTATTGAATTTATTTTAATCAATAAATGTTTTCCTCAATTAATTTAAACTTTAGTTTAAATTAGCTTTACCTTGATTCAGTTTCCTTAGATTAATCAGGTGATCAATCAATTGGAAAAAGAAAAAGAGAAAAAAAAATTTTTTTTTTTTTTTTTGAAATTAAATTCAAATTCTAATGAATTTATTGTAATCAATAAATGTTATTTTTAATTAATTAAATTCTGTTTTAATTTAGCAGTTTTTATTTCAGTTGTAATTTCCTTTGGGTAGATTTTTAAGAATGGTTTGTTTAAATTCGGTTGTGTTGAATTTAATTACCTTAATTAAAACTGGTTTAACTTTTATTAAACTTATTTTAATTAATAAATCCTTCTTAAATTAGTTGCTTTCATTTAATTAACTTCCTATTCAATTTAATTGTTTTTAATCAAATTGATTTAATTTTAATCACACTGGATTAATCATTTAGTAAAATGTGTATTTTACTTTAATCATTACTTTATTTATTTAAACTGTTTTAGTTTAATTATTTTTTTCAAATTGGTTTAAATCTTGTTAAACCTTGATTTTAGTGTGTCACTTGTATTTAAATGAGTTACCTTAGTTTTAATAAGATTACCCTTTTAATGGCTTAACTTCCGTTTAGTTATGGGCCTTGTGCTTGCGTGTTTCTGAGAGATGACAAAATCAAATCTAGCACATTTAAAACCACACGATTTCAGCAAAGTGACGGTAAAGACAGCTGTATCGGTGCACAGTTGTCAAGCAAAACGTGTCTAAAGACACGCTGTAACTTAGATGTGTTTAAAGTCTCACTGGGCACGATAGGTTAGCTTGATGCTAACCGCTTAGTAGCAGGCTGTTGCTGCTAGGCTGAGGCTCTCGTTAGCCTGTTATTTGCGAGCTCGCCACGAGGGGCAGTCGCGTCTCAAAAAGGGACAGGAAGGCCTGTCTTTGTGTATGAGCGGTGGCTTGACACACTTGCTTCCGGTTTCCGGAGCGTTACCCACGTGTTCCAACCACAATGAGCTAACATGAGCTAATACAACGATAGCTTGTCCGTTTTAAGGAACGGAAGATTCAGACGACTTACTCTTTGTTTGCGTCGGCAGATACCAGAGTTTCAGAGCTCTTCGGGGTAGCAAAGTCCTAGTTTGCACTGTCTGCGTATCTTTTCCTTTTATACGGGATTTTCCCGGTTCTGGCAACTTACTGTTTACCTCTGACGTCACAGTCACTGACGGCGCAGTGATTAATTTTTAACTTTTTCTTTTGGCGCGGCGGCCTTTCATAACATTAGCGCTTTAAACACAGAGACACGGCGGTCTTATTTATTCAGTTTCTAAGCATTAGCGCGGCGGTTTTGCTTAGAACACAACATTGGTCGGGGCGCAGCGGCTTCCGAACCAATCTGGCAACACGAGTGTTCAGTTTTTAGACCGGCTTTTGATTCCAATGATTATTCATTAACGCTGTGTTTATGGCTTCAGCTAATCCCATCTGGGGTGCCAGAAATAATGTAGGAAGATGAGATGAGTTATTATTAATGGGTTATATAACTAAGAATATTAATTATGATTATTAATATTACTTCAAATTTGCGGGGTGCCACTCCTTTTAACAGGAGAAATATGTCTAAATTTTTAGACTAAACTCATCAGTGTGAAACCAGGGAAAAGTGAATTCTACCAGACATCTACACCATCATCACAGCTTTAATGAATCAGAGGAATCAAAGATTATGTTTAACCTTTTATTCAAAAGTCAACAATTAACACAGTCAAAATATCAATTGAAATGGGATAATTAAATCATGATAAAATGCATTTCTAGGCTAATAAAAGTGAGGATTATATGTAATAAAGTGAAATCACTAATCTAGGAGGATGCTAATCTACTAAATATTGAATAAAAATGCAGGATACATATTCAATAATAAAATCATAAAATCAAAGAATAAAATAAAGAGAGCTCATAACAAAGAGAGGAGGACGGACAAGGGGGAGACGAACAAACATGAATGAGATGTACTGTGTGTGCAGCATGTTGTTAATGCGTGTAAGTTTGTAGTTATGGAAATATGTATGTGATCTATTGTGGATGAAGTTGCTGATGAAAGTTCATTCTTGTACCTTGGAGGTGAGGTCAGGCTGGACCTGGAGGTGCTGTTGAAGCAATGTAGCAGGACGTGCCACCGTTGGTTCTGTTTCGGTTCCACAGAATTTAGCCCCTTCAGCCGATCCGGGCGGTTAGGCCTTCGCAGCTGGCTTCGATAATGGCTCTTGGCTAACCCCAAGGGTCGCGGGCCGGGCTTCCTTACGGCTGTTACGCACGTCACTGGGTGCGGAATTCGTCCGAACCAAGCAGCTGTTGATTACAAAATCTAACTGTTTCAACTAAAAATAAAAATGAAATGAAAGACTGGAAACATGAGGGAAGATGGGTGAGCATGAACGCCCGCGTCCAAAACCATAGTTTCTGGTCGCGCGTCCTGTTTTAAAGGACGTTTGGCGACGCCTTTTGGAGGAGGCGTCTGGGTGGATCCTTCTGTGATCATGTCGGTGATTGGTCAATGTCTCTGCTTTCAGCTTGTGGGTGTGTCTTGGGTGTGTGTGAATGTGAGACAGAGACAGACGACAAGGGATGATTCTAAACATAAAAGAATGCCTAATAATTAATTCCACATATTTCAAAACATCTTTTCAACATCATATCCTGAAATATCATGTATTACAAAAGAGTTTGATACCAAACACGACTAGGAAATAGCCTCGAATCACTTTAGGAACTAATTAATGCATTTTACCTGTAATTACTCATAACATAAATGTCAAAAATCATGTTATGCCTCCTCTTAGCTATACGGTCGCAGTAAATACCTCAAACTAACTTTTGTGATGTTTTTCTGGTAATTTTAAGCACTTTTAAATGATAAACACTTTAAAATAGCATTCTGTTGGTTATTGTCTTGCATGAAACGAGTGTGATTGAACAGGCAATATTTGTAATTCCAATTTCTGGAGAAATCATTCCACAACAATGTTTTCATTTGTAATTTTTCAGTCAAACACATGTTCGTTGTTCTCATTTCTAACTTTTCAAACATAATACAATTTCTTTGTTCTCCTTTCTTCACTAGGAGACCTCTCAGTGAAGGTCTGGTAAGCGTCTTCCTGTGATATCTCACCACAGGGGGTCAAAGGGCATTGGGACCGTTCTTTGAACTTATAGCATCCCACAGTATCTGTTTTAAAAAGGGGGAGAAGAGGGATGTTCTTTTTTGATCATAAATGTCGCAGGGAGGTAATATAAGGGAAAACTGTCCTTGGATTCTCTGGTCCTTTTGTTTGGCCGGAAGGGGAGTCGTAAAAGACGGGTTCATACTGAGTACTTCACATAGCTGGTTCAGTCTTAGCGGCTCCGGTAAGAAGTTCAAAGACCACATAGTGGGGTTAGTCCTGCATCTCAGAGTAACGGGGGCAGTTGTGTGTAAACAGTTCGATGATAACACAAAGACAGGCTCCTTGGTTCATTCTTGCTAGCAAAGGGGGAGGCTTTACGCTTGATGTGGTTTGTTTCCTACAACAACAATGTGAAAGAAACATCAATTCAGGACGTCATCAACGATCGAAAATCTTCTGCCTATTTGCTGTTTTTTGAAAGGCAGACCAGTCCTCTGATACTTCAATCTAAATCAGTCTGACGTCGAGTCACACGCAGTCATAGATAATCTACATTTGAACACACCCATCCAACCTTTCTTACTTCTTCATCAAGAAAAATCTTTCTGTGTGTGACTCTTATGTGGGTTTTCTCTGGTAATCCCCCAAAAAATAGATAGGAAAAAAAATAGATGATAGATTATGTGTGTGTGTGTGTGTGTGTGTGTGTGTGTGTGTGTGTGTGTGTGTGTGTGTGTGTGTGTGTGTGTGTGTGTGTGCGCGCGCGCGTGCGTGCGTGCGTGCGTGCGTGCGTGTGTGTTTTTTACAGCTGATTTCAGACCCGGACTCATTATTACAAGAGAGGCTAACAGAAAGCTAAGGTAAACTTTTATTAGGTTGTTTATTTCAGGCTCAGTAATTGTGATTACTCGTAATTGAACTTTAGTAATTGAAAACATAATTGTAACAGAAAAATATAATTGAGCCCATCCCTGTTAGCCATATTTGATAAATAAGGAAAATGAAAGGGTTTGTGTTTAATGTCACAGCAAAGACATACATATTTACAACTGTACATATGTTTTCTCACAGTGGAGCACGGTGATGGCACATCTGAGTGAGACTGGCTGCTTCCCAGTTATTGGAGAGACACTTGAAACAAGCACGTTCTGCAAGTGCAGTTTACACAGAATACTCAGGAGGACGACGCTACAACAACAAGAAAAAGTCCCTTAAACACAGCAGCGAGCAGAGGATCAACCCTTTAGTCAACATCATTTGTTTCCTTAAACAAATAAATGTGACTTTAATAAAAATACCCACGTTTGTTGGATTTTTGATTTCAAAAGAAACATCTGAGGTAAACTTGACACTTTGGTGCGATCAGTGATATAATGATAATCATTAACTAATGACTTTCAAGCATTACAAAAAAAACTGTGATAACTGAAGCATTAGCTAAGTCAGTGGTTCCCAAACAGGGGTACGTGTGCCTCTGGGGCTACAGGAGCACATTACAGGGGGCTACACAGAATGATTGAACAATTCATTTAAAAATGATCAGAAAATGTTCTTTTTTAGGCCATTTTTTGGACAAATTCACCACAAATTAACAGGACTATTGCTCAATAAACCACTATATTGTATTGTAATTTATTGAAACAGGATTATGTTTATGCTGTAGAGGCCATTTTATCACACTTGTGACAATATGAGACAATAATTTGCTTCATTTGACATTGGAGGCCACATTTACTCACTATTGAAGTAATTACATAAAAGTTGCATTGGTAATTTTTTAAAAACAAATATGAATTTCACTTTAGATTACACTCATTGTTTTGAATTAGTAGATAAAGCCGTAGGAAACCAACCTTTAAGACCCATTTAGAGGTTTAGGAGAGTCCACTGTTCCACTAATGAAAAAGCATATGAAATTATGGAGAGGGTACTTATTATATGAAGAGGGGGTACACATGAGTTGTGAAAATGTAACATGTACTTGGGACAAGAAAGATTGGGAACCACTGAGCTAAGTAGACTAATGCATTTCATTTACAGGGAAACAGCAATCAGAGCAACACAAACTGGTGAGTGTTTGCTTTAGTATTATGATGTAATCACTGGTTTATGTTTGATTTTTGATTTTTTTTTTTTTTTTAATCTGCTGATAAATAGTGTCTGTAATTCCAAAAAGGTTTGATCTCCAGTGGGCCGCAAATTATAGGCAGAAAAGAATGAGCAATTCAGCGACATTATCTCCAATTATTGTGCAATTTAAAGGAATTCTGAGGATTTCTTTGTGAGAAATTGCAGGAATTTAGAAAAATTGAAAGTTCTTTCAACAATAACAGATTAAAAATGCAGTGCAGTCATGTGATATAAGCACAAGAAAACTGTGAGTGAGCAGCTGCAGATGTAGGGCCTCTGATTTTCCGTGATTCCAAAAAAAAAAAGAGGAAAAAACAGAATTCAAGTTCTGAAATGGAAAAATCAATTTGACCCGTTTCTTTTTGTCTCTCAGAAAAGCCTCATATACATGTTTTAGGACAATATCACACATTTACACCATTTTTCACCAGAAAACGAATGATGACTGAATGTGTGGAAAGTTTGAACAAGTTGGTGGACAATTCCACCAATAATTTCCTTTCAAAATTTTGTGCTATGTGTAATAGATTGAGTATAGTGATCATGTTATCCTGTGGCTGAAAATGAATGCAGAGATTCACATCTTAAATGTGTTTTTCATTTTAGATCAGAATCAGAATCAGACATGTTTTAATAGCCAAGTACGTTTGACTGTTCTCCCTGATTGGGGTAAAGGTCACTGGGGTCAAAAGTGTGATATTATGTTAAATGGAGGACAAAGATCCTGAGTGGCATCTAAGCAGTGTTTTGTCTATAGACCAGTAGACTAAATTCTGTATATTGTAAATGTGTTGGACCTGCCCATATTTGGGCATGACTCAAACCTATGGCATTGTCTGTGTGCTTTCCTCAGAGGACAGACACTTCAGAATTGAAGGGAGCATCAGAACATAATGTGTACTGATCATTCATTCACTTCTCTTTGATCAAGTAAATAAACCTTTTCAACACAAGACATTCTGGACTCCTGTCTACTCTCTCCACTGACGTATGGGGCTGCATGATTAAAACAGCACGTAAAGTAGTAGTAAGCATGCTTCTTGAATGGATTGTTTCTTATTGTTTATGAATAATATTGTTTCTAACTATCTAGGTTACCACAGAGAAGATAGAAAGGCTGGTTGCTAGCGAGGATGTTTTCGAGGGTCTACACATCCAACCAGCAATTCACAATTTGGTCCAGGAAAACATCAAAGTGCCACAAGATGCAGAAGAGCCTGGTCGACAACTTTCAAGATAGCAACGTCTTTTTTAAAAAGATCGGGGCAGAGCACAGGAAGGGAGAGAAAATGGACATTGACATGCTTGACCCCTTCACAATAGGGAAGATCGATGGCAAGGTGGTGAGCCTTGTGTCTTAGAAGGGAGACAACTGGGAATGTAGACCAACTGCTCCATTTTAAGACACCAGAGGACCACATTCCAGCAAAACTAATAAAGGTGGCCGCCGTGGAGAAGCTTGTGGACCCAACAGAGCCATGCAGTACTCCAACTCCTGGTACGACTTTTAGCTTCAATAAATTGTAATTAAAAATGTAATTTGGGGCAGTGAGGGTCATATCCTATGAGCAAAGATTAGGCCAAACAAAGTTTTTAGTGCAGACTTTAAAGGACATGCAACTGGTCAGAAACTGGAGAGTCAGGCAAGGTAACTATTACATATTAAACGCTTAATGACTAGTAAATGTTATTTATTCACAATAATGCTTTCGTCCTCATACAGTTAGTGAGTTCCTACTTGCTTTAGTAGCTCGGAAGCTTCCGTTGCCAGTGACTGTAATAGACACATTTCAGATGACGTCCATCTGTGATGGCATGGCTAAAACAATGCGAAGGGTATGGCTGACAATTTTTATTTATTTTTTTTTCATTTTTCTTAAAAAACCAACCCTTTTTATTACATACAGCTTGACATCAATTATTATGTTTTAATTGGTGGCATATGCAGTAGCAACCACTGGACAGTAGTCGTATTACAGGCTTTGCATTAAGGAAATAAATGTTTCTATGTTTGCGTACAGAATAAATTATTAGTAAAAACCTTCCCTCCAAGGCAATGTATCCAAAGGAAAACATTTTTTTATTTGTCGACCCCTTTGGAGCCACAGAAAAACACATGGAGAAATGCAGGGATCCCACAGGAAAATCCCAAATAAGTTCTGTGTTCTTGCTATACTACTTGGCCAATGCAGGATGTCTGAGACAGGGTTCTACTGGTACATTGTTATGTTTCAGGTCATCCACAGGGTTCAAAGACCATTTCAATGGTATTCAGTGTTAGTTGTTGTACTGTCAATTAATGCTTAAAATTATTATTACTCCTCATGAGATTGATCTAACACGGTGTAAGACTAGCTTCACTAAATGTATTTTGTTTGTCTAAAACTAAGGGACAATTTAAAGTGTACAAGTATGGGTTGTACAAAATTCCACGTTTGTACATATTGTGTGAAAGACTAAAAACTCTTGTAGTTCTGGACCAAATACAGAGTCATCCAGACAAATCTCGACCACTGTTCTGCAATGAGTCAAACACACTGACACTGATTAGATGGATGATCTTTACAGATACTCCAGAAGGAACAACAAGAGAGCTGCTGAGGAGGTTTTTGATACTTTCTGGAGAGACTATCTCTCAGACGCAGAAGGTAATTAATAGATTAATGGTCAAATAAAATGATGCACCTGTTTTTTGTGTGTTTTTATTTTAGGAAAGGTCGTAGAAGCTTGAACCTTGGACCATCAGAAGGCTGTGATTTATAGTGTGTACATTTTCAAGTGTCTAGGACCTTCTGTTGATTTTTAAGGATTTTTTCAAGAATCGTGGGAAAAAAGAAAATATACAAATGAGGACATTTTACTGGTAGACCTGCTTGTTAACTGACCTATATAATTGGAGCAGCCATTCAAGCTCTGATCACCACAGTGAGAGGTTCTCTTGCATTTGACTTGAAAAAATCTGTTATGTCTGTTTCCCCTGTGTATTACTCCCATATAACCCAGTACTCACCTGTTCTAGTGTTTTTGACTGTTTTTTACTTACCTGTGTGTTTTTGTTCATTGATTTCTTGTACCTGTTTTACCTGTTTTACTCTACTTTTTAACAATGCGAGTCCTGCCATCTTACATCTTTATTTTCAATGCTGTGCATACGTCGGATTGCTTTTTCTTCTTTCTCATTCTGGATGCACACAAGCCTTTCTACAGCAAGGAACAGGGAGCTCCATTGCGTCTGATTGGGTCAGAGGAATTTGCATTCACGTTCCACTATTTCAAAAGCAATGGCTGACCTGCTGGTTTTATTCCACAGGGCATTGCATTTTACAAAGCAGACCGAGACAGTCTCCTGAACGTTTCGTTGCTAGCTCCTGCAGCAGTGGTGTCAAGAGTTGATTTGAGATTGAGGAGATGGCATACACACTTTTGGTGCTTTGGAAGTTGATACTCAAGGCCGGTGTCTTCGTCCAAAATAGCAGACACATTTTGATACTCAACCTCTAACTCACTTTAATCTTCTGACGCATCATCAAGGATGGAGTTTCTCTCCTTTTGTCCATCAGCAACTGTGTCTTCTTTCTCGTCTACACCATATAATTGAAAAGCCTTCAGGAAGTTTGAGCCACTGTCTGTTGTTGTCTTGGTTACTCTTGCCCAGATGTGGTACTCAGAATGTATTACCTCCAATGCTGCAGCAAGGACATCAAATGTGTGCGAGGCTTTAGAGAAGTGTGGTCTATCCAGTGACAGGTGACACCTAAGTAACTACACTGGCTGACAGACCAGCAGTCTGTTGTGGTAGCAACATGGTTCACAGTGCTCAACTTTTTGATGATTGTGCTCTTCATGTTCTTTGCAGCTTCCTGTATTCTACAGCACAATATTGTTCTTGTCATTACTGTACACTGAGGTTGCAAGGTTTCTATCATAGTATTAAAAGACGGTATCTCAACCAAAGAAAATGGTTGGTTGGCTTCACATACAAAGTTTAGCACAAGCTTGTCAAGTGTTGTCTGTGTTATACACCATTTATTTTATTATTTTATTTATTTATTCAGTTCATTTCCGACATGGTTGCATTCACAGAAATTCATTTGATGAGGGACAGCGATGGAGGGACAGCGATGGAATCTGTGGAATTCTTCAGAGGAGGTTCATCAGAAGTGGAGGATTTTTGCTTTCTCTCAGACTCTATTAAGTTAGTGTACATTGACAGTTTGTTGGGGTGAACTCTCTGTTGACAGAAATTAAATATCAATGAGGCTACACAGGATCTATTTATTAAAATACACTCATCAGACCAAATTCAAACAGGAACATTTCCTACACATAAAATTTCTGCTCATCTGAATGGTCTAGTTCAGACATAAACAACTGAAGGCCTGGGGGCCACATGCGACCCCCAAAACAAAATTGTAATTTATGAAGTTGGAAGTTATATGAACAACATAATATACAGAACTCCAGAAAACGACAGCAAAATGTCAAGAAAATTACAATAACAAAACAACAGAAACAAAACAAAAACAGAAAAAGCTTTAAAAGAAAACAAAAAATGATCCATAAAACACTCAAAATGACAACAAAGACACACTAAACACATGACAACAAAAATTTGCTATATAGACGAGAAAATCTACAGAATGAATTTAAAAACAAGGTATTTACAAGCTTATATTAATGATCGGATTGGTCATTCTTCTAAATGTTGACATGAATGTTGATGTCTCATCATCATTATGTTTCAAACATAATGGTTCATAGCACTATTATATTCTAGTAATTCCATTTAGAAGCCTTTTCCTACAGTTTTTGGTGATGGTGATTCTAAAATGGACATAGGAGCACCAGTGCTGGTTGCAAATGTGCACATTTTCTGTTATCATTGTAGGCTATTTCACATTCATTTCTAAATTGGTCATGTGGAGTGGAGGCAGACATTTAGCGATTGTGTGCACACGTGGTATATCTGTTTTTACAGTTACATACAAATACATCCAGGCCAACTCACTGTAGAAAGTATCTTCTCCAGTAAAACATTTGCCAGTTATTTATGACATTATAACAGGGCTAACGTTAGTTTTTCTATCGACAAAAACTCATCTATAACTTAGCGCAACATGTTTCCTCAAGTTGGAAGTTGAGTTCTTGTTGGCTGAAATGTCAACATGTTTGGGTAGACAGATATGACAGTGCATAATACAGCTGCTTTTTGTCATCTGTAAACTAAACATGGTTGTCATGTAGGACCAGGAGTGTTCTGCCTCTTCTGGTTCCCTCGCCGTTGATACCGACATTGTTGTCGTCTTCTCACATTCTAATGTATGTGCCCCGTGTAGTCACTTTGCCTCTGTGCTGTGCCGCAAAGAAGTCATGTGACTGCCTGGCTCCATTTGATTGGTGAAATTGAGTCAAATGTTACAAGTGGCTACGTTTGATTGGTGAAACAGTGTCATGTGACGACATTTGGCGGAAGTCTCGCTGATAAAACAAAGATTGTGTATTGAACAACCTATGAAGAAAAATCCAAGTAACGAGCAGAATGTAGGCTAATGTAACGGAGTAAAAGTACTGTTTCACAAATATACTCAAGTAAATGTAAAAAGTATCTTGCATTAAAACTACTCCTACAAGTAGAATGCATCCAAAAAGTTACTTAAGTAAGTGTAAGGGAGTAAATAAATCGTGTTACTACCCACCTCTGTAACTGAATGTGAGGCATGAGGGTCTTTTTGTGTCTGTGTGTTTTACAGTGTGAACATAAGGCAGACATTAAAAACACTCCTGTTGCTTTCCTCTCTGGAGCAGCACCAGTTTGGGAGACGGCTCTTGTTGAATGCATAATAATATTTATAAATATACAATAGTATTGTCTGTTTTCTTTATCTTTTATTCTTATCTTGCAAATCTAAATCCATGTTTTTGTGGTAAAATCAGTTCAAAAGTCAAATTTGCAATAATTCACAGTATTATTTAAATTGTAAATTTATGGGAAATTACTGCAATTAAATATTAATGGTGAAGTTAAAAATACAGGCAGTGACTGTAATTTACATACAGTAAGACAATGTAATTCTACAGCTACATATTGCTATCTCACAGTGATTCCACAGGCATGGGCTGAAGTTACAGTATACAGCTGTACATTATATTTTACTGGACATTATTGTGAGTCATGCGTGCAGTACACATTAATGTGAAATATTTGTAACACATCATTGTGAAATGTTAAAGTAATGCAATTAGTTGTAAATCATGATTATATATTATTAGTACATAACTGTGGTTGCATGCTGCATGATATAGTAACTTTCCCCAAAAAGCTGCAGTTTGGATGAAATGGATCAATGTAAAGAGGTCAGAGAAGTGCACTCATAGTTTTGTTATGAACAAAACACTTTATGATTTTCATATGAACATAAACACTATATAAAGATTAAGTCACTTAGGGGGAGAGGATAGCCACCACTTTTTCTCCATTATCCCTGCATCTCATAGAGAAGCTGTTTTCCAGAAAGAGATCTTGAAACGGTTGCCACAGCTCCTCATTGATGAACAGCTGCCTGTCATCACTTAGAAGTGTTAGAATCCCGTCCTCCATCAATGGTTAGCTCCTCCTCCACCTCTGTGAGACCAAGCTCCTGTTAGTGATGAGATGAATTTACATTACAAACACAACTGTATTTAAATAACATGTTGAAGATATGATACACAATGTAAATGTAGACAGAGTATATGACTTCCTGAGGGTGACTTTCCACAATAAGATCAGCTGGAAACCTCACATCTATGAAAGCTAAAGGTATTATGGGCTTGAATGGGAACAACATGACACATTCTGGACAGTGAGTCTTTACACATTTAAATTAATGACATTAGCTCACTTTGTGTATGATGGGAATATGTTTCTATGTAACTTTAATAAACTTGAATTTTAAAGAGACATCAAGTTTAGGATGTTGCAAACAATGTACATAGCTTAACACATGATACCTGAGAAAAAAAAGACCATTTTAAGAAAGATAGATGAAACATTTAATTTAAAAAGCAGTGTGTTTACACTACAGTGTGTTCCACTGTATGTGTGTGTGTGTGTGTGTGTGTCTTTCTTTCCACAATAGTTAATGTTCTTACCGTAACAGTGGTCTGCCAAGCGGAACTTAACTGGAACCCGTCCATGTGTCACACAGTTAAGTGTGAGACATAGACATTCTTGCCCAACGTCACCTCAGTATTTGCTGCCTCTCTCCAGCAGTAAATGCTGACTGTGCAGGATTCCTGATGGAAACAGTCAGAGGACAGAGATTACTTTTAGAGACAAATCATTGTTACCCTTTGACCTAATCAATTTTAATAAAAAACATACTTTATACATTTCTGTTTTACAGAGAAAGTCTCAGTGTAATGGTTCACCCTGCTCCTTTTAATGTCTACCACTTTTTCATCTTTTCAGAACAGTTTTTACCATGTAAATTAACCTAGTTGAAACTATGCATATTTCACATAGGTTTCAGTTACATGCTATCGCTACATTTACTGCTAATATCCAGGCCCACTAGCTGATCAGTCCTAGAGGTCTGCAGTCCTGCAGGTATGAGACGTCTCCCTGTTCCATCACAGCTGAAACTGTACAAATGACATCGTACAGCTCAGCCTCATCTGTTCAGGAGCAGTGATACATATAAAGTCTGTTGTAATAATTATTAATCATTTCTCAGGTCAGCTCATCTCCTGCAAAGTCAACTTTCAAAGGGGCTTCATGTTGGTCCCCAAACCCACCATTTTTAGGGGCCCCACCTGGAAACAATAGAATGGTCATGTTTACCACTAAAATAAATTCCATAATTTGACAATGATCAATTTATTTAAACTATAATTAGTTTAATTCTATGGCAGATAAATGTGAGGCAACCACACTAAGATTTCTGTTTTCATTTCAAAAGGTCAGGACATGTATGTGGTCAGTAGGTCTGGAAATCTATTGAAAATCAAGTTCTATTATTTCTGAGGACCAATCAGGAGCTATTGGCTGCACCTGTGATGTTCTCCCTCAGCTGACTCCAATCAGTAGCTCAGAGTCTATATAAGGGGGTGGCAGGTCTTTAGCTCAGTTGAGTGTGTGCTATCAGAGAGTCAACACCATCAGTTCACTTTCTGTTCAGAGGGTATTCCATAAAGTGGGTTATGTTTAAACTCAAATGAGGGAAACTCTGAGTATCCCATTCCTAAACATGAGGTATGTTCTTCTCTGAGTATGTTACCCTGGCAACATTGTCAGTGAACTAAACCTGGTTGCTGGCAGGTTTTATCAAAGAAACCCTGGGTTTCTACCTGGCTCCGCCCACCTGGACAAGAGTGAAGTCATGGATTGTTTGTTCATTGCTAATCCCATTGACATAGAAGCTCAAATGATTAGAAATGCTTTACGCTGCGAGAGCTTTTTCCGACCAAGACAGGATATGTTTTATTTTCCTGAGGAGTATCTTTGGGAACGCTACCGGTTTAGTTTATTCTTTATGATCATCTGGGACCACACATTAGGAACCTCATACCGTGGACGAGCGCTCACATCCACACATATCTTGTGTGCTGCTTTACGTTTTTTCGCTAACGGTAGTTTCCTTTATAATATTGAGGATGCTGAGCACCTGGAAAAGGCAACTGTATGCAGATCAATAAGGAAGGTTGCTCTGGCATTAAAAGGCTGACTTCGTTTGTCACGTTCCCAGGATACAAGCCAGTGGCTAATATAAAGGCTGTATTCTACAGGATTGCAGGTGAGTGATGTACACATTATTTACTGTATTATTAAAATGACATGCATTGTGCTGCAACCCCACAGGTGGGTGAATAGTTTAATGTGCTCTAATTCGGCAGGAATCCCAAATGTTTTAGGCTGTGTGGATGGGACACAAAATCCCACAATTGCTCTAAAATGAGGCGGACTATGTGAATAGGAAATCATTTCACAGCATCAATGTCCAGGGTGAACAGCTATCACACTCATGTACATAAAAATGTATTTGTAATTCAATGAACATGTCATCCTCTGAACTGTGAAGATCATGTGATCCCTCCTACCTCATCACCAATGTGGAAGCAAAGTGGCCTGGCTCTGTGCACGACTCCAGAATTTATGGGGAGTGTAGTCTGAGCAACAGATTTGATGTGTTAAGGAAGAACGTTTTTTGCACTGTTCATCTCCAGTTTAATTGAAGTTCTGTATATCCTCTTATTACAGGCCACTTTGATACCTATTGGGAGATCGAGGCTACCCATGCCTGCCAATGTTACTGACTCCATATCCTGACCCTGAGCCTGGTCCCCAACTACATTTTAATGTGGCCCACAGCAGGACTAGAGCCCGGGTTGAGAATACCATAGGCATTCTCAAAGCTCGGTTCCAGTGCCTGAAAAAGCTCAGGGTCACTCCAGCAAGGGCATGTGACATTATTGTGGCATGTGTTGTTCTCAATAATATTGCAATTATTAGAGGGGAGCCACACCCTGCTGTACAACTGATTCCTGAGGATGACCATCCCTTCATCCTGCTGCTGATGCCCAGGATGGAAGGGCCATAAGGGACATTGTCTGCAGGAATCTGTTAAACTCTTTCCTTAACCTCCCCATCAAAACATTATATAAAACAACATTGCTTTTGAAAAAAAGCTCCAGAAATGTTTGTGAAAAAGAAAATACAGAAACAAGTAATTTTTGTGCTATTCTTATTCCCTAAAAGTTCAAAAGCATTTATTAAAATCTCTACAGATAGTACCATCATTCACATATAACTATGCATCCACATTAACTATCGTTGAAGTAACAGGATTTCAAGATCCGTCTTTATCTTTTGTAGGTAAATTTGTTCCAGTTTATTTTTGGTTATTTGTCTAATGAGGTTGATCCTGTATAATTCTTTGGCTGGTAACTGGGAAACAATGGCCAACATTTAATTATTGCTGTTGGTTAAGCAGAGATATTATTTCAACCTCATATGCACCTATTACACCTATTTTAAATAGGAGTAATGGTGGAAACTCTCCCCCCCTGCAGCACAATGCTGACCCTGAGGGGATCATAGAGCATGGGGGCCAGAGACTCCCACAGGTCGGTGGCCACGACATCATCATAATTTCCGAGGAGAAGGATGTACTCCCCTTCCTCTGATGGCAGACAGGACAGTACCTCCACCTCCTGGGCTGCAGATATCACTGACTGTTAGGAGAAAGATGAATGAATATATACATAGGGGAAGAGAACCAATCATCCTATTGAAAACAAAAATGAATATTTACATGTACTGCAGTACTGTTAGTACTCTGCAGCTGAAAGCCATAGTGGTTAGTGACACCCTTTAGGTGGGTCACTTTAATCCTGCTGTGCTGCAGGATGGGGAACAGGACAGCTTCTCTCCAGAGGTTCATGATGACTCTGGTCCCATCCTATAAAAGAGGGTGACAGCAGTAGTAAATGTATTGGTCAGTTAATGATATTTTTAAATTGTAAATGTACATTAAACAGTTAGTTTCAAACAAGTCATTTGATTATATCAGCACTCATGGAATGTGTTTGGTCCAGAGTAACAACAGCACTGGGACTTTTTACACACGTTATCACTCCTCTGTTCAGGCTTTCTAATAGAAAATGTTTGTGTTGCCTGGCAACAGCCTCGTCTCCCTTCCAGTTGTGGATCTATTTGTTTTGGAGGAGCCAAATAAATGATTAAATAAACAAATCATAATCTGTTGTTGCTTAATACTGTTGACTAATAAAATGTGCTTGTAGAACTGTTGGATAATTAAAAAAGCACAACTTCCAGTGTAATATTGCTTTTATCCATGTTTCAATTTACATTGATTTACTTATTAGAATGATCAATCAATGAAAGACAACTTTGATAAATGACAGATTGATATGGTTATTACAACAAAAATGTGTTAGATGTTTAATTAGTTATAAATCCTCAGTCAAATATTTTTCTCATGGCATAACTCTTTGTTTTGCAGACCTACAACCCAAAAATACAGCAACGAGACCAAAACAAAGAGAAAGCTTCAATTTTTTGCTATCATTGTCAATTTTATTCACGTTTAATTGTTCTTTTTAAGAAGCACAAAAATAAATACATTAAAAACTAGAACTGCAAGCAGTTATGAAAGGGGACCAAGCCTTCCCGCGCGACTCCGCCCCCAGGTTTCGCAGAGCCCGTGAAAGTACGTCACTAAGGATGAAGGGTGAGGGGCGATCGGTCCAGACCAATGCCAGATTGCTTCATGGTGACAATTTACTGTTTATAATTTCAATAATTAAAGCTGCCTGGAGACAAAATCAGTTTAATCTATAGTTTAGGCTTCATAGGTCACGTTTGAAATTGCTGTTTGTTTAAAACTTTGTTTTGATCTCCACTGTAAAAACTCATTTTATTGACATTGTGGGATGTGGAGTTCCATAGACAAATGAATCGAATTGTTTTTACTTCATTCTTACCATGATTTCTTGTGTTTCTTCACCAGACGCAGAGAACAGATTTGATTGAGAATATATTTGCACTTTATTTACATATTTACAGTTTAATTGTATATTTGCACACATACACACATGTGGAAATTCATGTTTTTTTCAAACTTTGAACCACGGGTGATCCAGCAGTTCCTCTAACCCCATTCAAAGGTCAGGATCTGGCCTCAGACACTGCACCACAAGGAGTTTCCCACTGGAGAGTAAAATGAATGGAAGATTTTAGAACACTGATTGTCTAGAAATCAGGGGTGTCAAAGATTCAAAAAGTAGCTGCTATTTCTAATTTGACCAAAAGGGTCTCACCATAGTGTATAAGACTGTTATTGGTGCACATACACTTATTTTCCTTTAATATGCCACAGTTAATAAAATCAGAATTAGGGCTGTCAATTAATTACAGGAAAAAAATAATGCACTAAAAAAATTAACGCCATTAATCGCTTATTTTACTTCTCATTGCGCACGTTCCCGGAATACTCAATACTAATGCATCGGCTACAATGGTAGAACCTGAGGAGAAGTCTTTGTGCGAGTAAATTTTAGTTTAAAAACAATAGAAAACTAAAGCCCAGTTGTGTGCAAATTGAGCAAGAAAAGAGTGTCACGGTCCGGTGTGGGTGTGGACCCAAATGCAAGGAGAGATGGAGGCAGGATAGAGGCATAACGTTCTTGGAACCAGTCCATGTTTATTTCTCAAAAGCAAATTCCAAAATCCAAACTCAAATCCAAAACAGGGGAGCAGGAACAGAGAGCAAGACCAGACACAACTGCACACGAAGAGGGAGACAACAAACCTGACAACATCAACGAACCAGCAACCACACTGTGACCAAGCACTCAGTTAAATAGTGGAGGAGGCCTGATTAGGAATGGACCACACCTGGGTGAAAACATGAGGGAGCTAATCAATCACCAACCAAGCACACAGACATCACTGAGGGGTGGAGCCACAAACAGGAACACCTGAAACATAGACAAGAGTTAAGCACAAACCAAATAAACAAAGACAGAATAACTAAACTAACCAACAGAACATGACAAAGAGTGTGTAGCAGCTAGCACCTCAATGATAACTTAGTAGCAGCTAGCACGGACAGCGGTCCTTTGGACACTACAGTAGACCGAGTGGCCAAGATGACAGGGTTCAGAGCCAAAATGAATAAATCCATGAGTTGTTAATAATGCTATTTTTGATGTGCTAATTTACAGTACTGTGATTGATGGGTCTGTTTTTATTTATTATCTATTATCTGAAGGAGAGAAAAAGCAAGGAGCAATGGAAATGACTTTTTAAAGCCCAAATTGTTATACATAATGTTTACAATCTGCCACAATAATGTAATTTAAATGAAAATACCACAAGTTGAGGGCGTTTCTTAGCAAACGTTAGGTGAGATTAAAAAAGAGATTAATTAAATTAATTAATTGCACAATATTTTTAATCTATTGACAGCACTAATCAGAATGTCCTTTCATTCATTCGCACAACAACAAAGGTAAAACGTTTTCAATCGTCATTATTTAGTGCTTATTATGCCATTATTATACTGGTTTGAACCACTTTGACTAAAATGAGTTTGACACCCCTGCTGGACAGTACAGTCAAGTGTTTGTGTTTGCATGACTTACAGTGAGAGAGATGGCTTATGAGCCGTGTTTCTCCTGTCATGTGTTCCATTTTGCCAAAGGCGTGGCACAGGTACAGGTTACGAAGGGGGAGCCCGATCTGGCACACCGTGGTTTGTTCAGCCTGGTACTTCTTATGGAGAAGAGACTCCGGTGGGGCAAAAATCTGTGTACCTAGAATCATAAACAAATGGAACATAAAAAGCAGTCACAACGAGAGTCAAAGAGGAAATTCTGTGGATTCAAAGATGTGCAACCAAGAAAAGAATTAAACACCAACCAGCAAACCGCTCATAGGGCACGTCTTTGATCCAATCACCACAGCTAAAGTCAATAATCTTTACAGATGGGGTTCCATTGGTGTTGGATATCAGGATATTTTTGGCTTTAATGTCCCTGTGGAAGACCCCATTTTTATGCATTATGACCGCTGCTTTGAGGATTTGCTTGATGATAACCTGTAACAGAAAGAGACAGAAGGGTTAGGGTAAGACTGTCATTATACATATGTTTTATTTTCTAAATTAAACAAACTTCCACGATTTAGGATATCTACAAAGAATAAAGCTTGGCACACACGGGAAAAAAATGATTATTAATACTAACTTTGAGTTGTTTAATGCATGCACATGCTAGCTCCTAAGCCCCATCCCTCTCAAAGCTAAAGCTAGCCTGCAGGCTAACGCGAGGAAAGTTGTTGCTAGCGGTCTTGAAACATTGCAGGAGAAACGCAGCAAAAAACACTTGGTAAACAAGCAAGGCAAGTCAAATTCTCTTATCTGAGAACACTTTGGGTTTGATGATGAAGTGTTTTGTTTTGTGAAATTGTGAACATACTTGATTTTAGGGTTTGAAGGATTTTATTTATGATTAAGGAATACATTTTACATTGTTTTGTTCAAAAACTGAATACGTTTTTGGTTGACAAATAATCAAGATTTCAATTCTGACTAAAAATAATGATTATTATTGTTTTCTATAATCGAGCAGCCCTAGGTTAGGGGTAGTGAGGGGAGGAGTTTGGAGACACAGTGATTAAAGTCGTGCTACCTTCACTTCCTGTTCCTGCATGTTTCTGTTCTTCATTTCGTTGTAGTCATGCAGATCCATGGCATTGTCAGGAAGTTCCATAACTATGACCACCTCATCTTTAAGCTCAACAATATCCACCAACTCAATGATTCCGGGGTTATATTTGCAGCCATCCACGAGGTTACCAGCCGCGTTCATCAACAGCAGCGCCTCCAAAACCATCAACTCTCCATCCTGGAAGTTTAGAAAACAAACAGCCCATGTTTCAAAAACGAGTCCCAAATCTGAGAATTTCTGCCATCATTGATGAGAAAAATACTTACATCCACTTGACAGTATTCCACCTCCGCCTTTGGAATATGTTTTAAGGCTACCTGCAAGACAAAAATCAAGTATTTAATCACAACGTTCATGGTTTTTAAACACTAAAATCAGTGGGAATGTGTGTAAAATGTGATACACTTTTGGGTTTTTCTGAGTATTTTTGTAACATTTTTCACTGTCGTATCAAAACTGAAATCTGAACTAATCTGTTCTACCGACTGATTATGACACTGGGCCAGGGTTGGAGTCAATTATAATTATAATTGTGTAATTGATAATAAATTACAATTATGATGTATCTATAATTGTAATTATAAATATGTGTTGCTGTTGTTACTGTAATTGAATTGAACATGGTAATTGTAATTGTCATGGAAATTCTATAAAAACTGTCTGTAACGTTTAATTAAATGCAAACATGGGGAACAGGGTTACTGTTCTATGGCTTACACAAACATAGTTAACATTTAAAACTTTTAAAATAAAATAAATAATTATTATTAAAATATGTTTCATATCAAGTTTACCTGTTGGTTCTCTTAAGGATCATTTTACCATTTTTTGGAAAATAGAAATCTAGGGATATACTGATGGTTCAAAACTGAAAAGAGATGCTAACACAAGAGAAGGGTCACAGTTAATGGGGTGATTCATTAAAGGCACAGTAATTGTGGTTGATTGTAATTGAACTTTGGTAATTGAGAACAAAATTGTAATTTACCTTGAGGGGAATAATAATAATTTTAATTTTAATAGTAATCGGAAAAAATGTTGATCGTTGTAATTGTAATTGAGTTGTAATTGAACATGGATAAATGAAGACGTAAATGTAATTTTTAAAGGCTGAAAACACTAAAACTGTGTGTAAATTGTGTGTATAAACTTACAGACTTGTCAGCATACAAGCTAAAACCGGCGTAGACGCTCCCAAAACCACCTTTACCAAGCAGACACTGCTCCTTGTAAAAATGCTCAAAATTCTCTGCAAACACACAAATGCACACATTGGTTTGAAAATGCAACAATTTAGACATTCGGACAGAAACGCACACACAACTGTAACTTCTAAAATGACTTCATGAACCATCAAAGATCAATCATTCATCAAAAATCCTGATTTTAATGCATATTACCTTGGGCTGCACAATTGATCATATTTTAATTTTGGTTGCCATAATTAAATTAACCTGATTGTATGCAATATTTACCTTTAAAATACGGGTTCTACACTGGGTAATAGTGAATTTTACACTGTTTAGCTTTGTTCATCTTACCTCTTTTTCGGATCCAGTTTTTCTCTATTTCATCTAAACAAGGTGAGTCAGGGGATGGTGACTCTTCAGGGGCAAGGTAAACCTGAGGATCGTCCTCCAACAAGGCAATGTGAGTTGGTATGGTGGGTGAAAATGTTTTCACATACTCATTTAGCTCAGACTGCAGTGAATCGTCTCTGTTTGTGTCTTTGCACTTCTCACATATTTGGGACTCTTTCGTTGTGTCCGAGAGTGAAAAGGTTCTTCTGGATTTCAGGGTTGTGTTTGGTTTTAGCTCCTGAAACCCCTCCCCAACCTTCGGTTTCTTGCTGTTCAGTAGAACATTGTCTTCCTCAGCCTTTCTTTTCCGGCCCCTTCCCGTTGTGAGCAGCACATCCTCATCTTTGAGTGGGGCCTCAAAGTGTCGTGGGATGGGTCCTTCTGAAAAGAAGAACATCAGCATGTTAGTGTGTCCTCCACATTTCGTGTATATTTCAATGATTAGAAGCCAATGTTAGCACCGCTTAGTGTTCACTTCTAACAGAAAAACACAACAATCTGTCCTTTTTCCAGGGTTGGGGTCAATTAGAATTGATAATTAATTACAATTATAGCATAGTTGTAACTTTAAATATCTGTTGTTGTCGTAATCATAATTGAATTGTAATTGAGTTCAGATAATTAACTTTGTAATTGTAACTACCCTGAAGATATTATAAAAACTGGGGAACCATGTTACAGTTCTATGAACTGTTCTCCACATATGTAGTTAGTCACCAGTGATTGAAATATGTTTGATATCAAGCTTTCCAGCATTTTACCATTTAGGACATTTTACCATTTTGGAGCTGGAAAATGGTGGTAAACTAATGTCCAAGGAGCTTCATTTGGTGCAGATTTTGTCTATTTTCTGTTTTTATTTGTCTTCACTTTAGTGTCACATAAACACAAGGAGGGAACGCATGTTAAGGTGCCTGATGCTGTACCAGGAGAAAATCCAGACCAACTCATCAAGGACTATCTGGTAAGTTAGTTTAACACTGACTGTTTCTTATAGTGTTGGAACAGTTTTGTTCTATGTAACTGAACACTTGGTCTATTTCTCTAAAACTGTAGTTGATAATCTGCTTTCACATATGTCCCACTTAAAACAAACCAAACTGAATCCTCTTTAAGTGGACAAAGGAAAATGGGCTCTTAAATAATTCTACAGTTTAATAGAAGGCTACATAATCATTTTTTAAAAGTGCATGAACCCCATTCAGGGTTTCTTTTGTCTGTACTTTATGGCTTCATACTTTTAAACAAGGTCTTAGACTAAAGTTGTGCTGGTTTTGCTGCGTGGCCGTGTGTGTCAAAGAGAAGCTGTTAATGATCAAAACACCCTCACTCTGCTTTTTTTATTGACTTCTGATTGATTGCAGATTTCTTTTGATACATTTAAAAAGAAAAGGCTTTGTATGCATCTTAGAAACATGTTGAAAAGAGATAATATTATACCAACAGTTGTTTAAAAATTGTTGTTTGTATGTTTTAAAAAAATGCACTTTAAAATTTCATGTTGAAATAGAGTTGTGACCTCTGTGTCATTTTTGTGATCATAATGATCTCTTGTTTTGAAAATGTAACGTACACTGCAAGATTTTTATCATGTGCACTTTTAATTTTTTGCACAAAAAATGGTTATATTAATAAAAAGTGAAGAATCAAACTTTTGTCTGAATGGTCGCGGGGGTTTAGAACAATATTTAAGTTGACTATATTAAAAAATATGAATTATTATTTTAGATAAAAATGAGTTGCACCAACACATTTTAGTTAAGTTAGTTTGAATTGGACGAATGTAAATCAGTGAGGCTTATTAAAAGTATTTATTTCATTTTAGCTAAATTCAATAAAATTGAGTAATTTTAAAACATTAATTGCATAGAATGTATTTTGTTTGAGTTGGGGCTACAAATAAACAATGTGTGGAAAAACTGTCTACGAATGAATTGTGTTCAAACAACAGATTTGTTGCATTTACTGTATTATAATATATAAGATTTGTAAATATTGTCTATGGTCTATGGCATTTTTTTGCATACAGTAAACATCTCATGTGTAAGCTAATTTAAAAAGGAACCAAGGACCAAATGTATTATTATTATTTAAGTTCTGTATAAAATAAATAGTTTGTCAATATGTATAATTATTTTTTAATAAAATAACTCCAGTGAATTAAATAATACACACAAAATGTATTATAGATGTAATATTTTTATTAATAATAATATACTTCTATATTATATAAATATGATATAAAAGTTATATAATATAAAATACATTATACAAAACAAAACAAAATTTAACAAAGTTAAACTGTTTAATCACATTTTATGTTTTAGTTTT
This sequence comes from Gouania willdenowi, assembly GCF_900634775.1. Lineage (NCBI taxonomy): Eukaryota > Metazoa > Chordata > Actinopteri > Blenniiformes > Gobiesocidae > Gouania > Gouania willdenowi. The sequence continues at coordinate 122,500 of NC_041066.1, forward strand.
TTTTTTTTTTTTTTAAAAAAAAACACTTTTATCCCATAATGCAAAATATAAAAGATAATTTTGTGTATTCAATACACTTTGATAAGAATACTACATATTGTTATTAGATTTTGTTGTTTTCATTTGATTCCTATTAAAAACACTTATTTGATTCAAACTCAAGCCACTTTGAGAATAACTGTATATTGTTATTATAGGTTTCAAAGTTTCATTTTTTAACAAACATTTTCAGTTGGTGGTGTGCCTTTTTCAATGAAAAGATGTGCCTTGGTTAAAAACAAGGTTGAAACATATGGAAGCCCAAAAGAGTCATTATTAAATAAATAAAAACAACATTTTGAAATAATTACCATTTTGATAACAGACAAATATATAATATGGCCATTAAATTGTTAAATAAGGTAATATTATTATGAAATATGTTTTATTATTCCTAAATATCTATTTCCACAATGGTCTTTTTATTTCATAATATCGTTTTTCAGCAGAATGACTTCGGTCTGTCAATCAAAGAACATAAGGCGGAGCCAGTGAAGTGATTGGCTGATCCTTTACACAGACATGAGCAGCAGCACTTACAGTATCGATTTGTGGAGAATTATCACTAATGCTGATAAGCCTGAGCGCCACGAGTGCATCACACGTTAGAGTAACACAGTCTCATTCTCAACTCGTCACATATTGACCATCGGTCAGGACCCCTTAGCGTCAGTGTTCCACACACGGGGTACCCCTTTGTGTTTGTTTTTGATGCTGAGGGTCCGTGTTCCACCCACAGCCAATGAAAAACATGGTGGACACGTATATTTTAAAAGCAAATTGCCTTATTTCAAGACAGATTATGACTTTAGAAATGTTTTGAAGACATTTCCCGTGAGAAGATGTACCCTTAAATTTCATAGTATCCATTCGGTTTATGTAAACAATCTGTAGTTTTTTTTGTTACAATGTACATTCTCCCGTGGTTGCTATGACAACCTTTGACGGCAAAAAATTGCAAGCCAAAAGCAGATAAATATCCATTCACGGACCGAGTAATGTTGTAATTCTCTTGTTAAAACCTTTACTGTTTTCATCTCCTAACCGTGGTTGGGGGACACAGGGGAGGTCCTAACTCTCCAGAGCTGAATGTAGCTCCTCCTCCAGTGTTAAATCCTCAGATAAAAGTGGAACCGTGCAGAAACAACAGCTGTGTTGGTGTTGGAGAACTGTACTTTATTAACTACCTGCACTGTAAACATAAACCTCACTACTGTCATGGTCACCGTGTTGGAATGAACCCAGGTCTTAACACGTGCGCATCGTCCACGTGCATGCACCCGTTCCCTCACTCAAAATGAATACATTCAAGCCAGACACATCTCACTGCACTTTTATTAATAATACTTGTATTTATATTCCCTCCCATTGCTACCACTGTGTCGGTCAAAGAACGGCCATGACTGATGTTCAGGAAAACGAATCAATCTTAAAGGATCAAGCCAAGGTCCAACCCACTAGCTTTGATTGACAGACTGAAGTCATTCTGCTGAAAAATGACATTATGAAATAAAAAGGCCATTGTGGAAATAGATATTTAAGAATAATAAAATGTATTTCATAACATCCATCCATTTTCAAACTCACTTGCTCCTGTTTTACAGGGTCGCAGGGGTCTGCTGGTTCCAGTCTCTGGCTCTGTAGTTCATAACAATATTACCTTATTTAACAATTTAATGGCCATATCATATATTATTTATCAAAATGGTATTTATTTCAAAATGTTGTTTATATTTATTTAATTATGACTCTTTTGGGATTCCATAGAAAAATACTGCAATACATCACTAATTCTTCAACATGCAGAAAAAACTAACGGTAAAAAAAAAAAATTAAAAAAAAAACACGTTTAGCAAAGTGTAATATTAACTTGTTTTCCATATGAATCATTGACATTTCTTAGCGTGGAGAATAAAATGACACCTACTCTTTGGAGATGACATGAGAAGTTGAACCGTCCTGTCAAAATGATCAGGTTTGAAGTGTTGACTACAGATCACTGATGATTTAGTAGAAACTAAACCCTCCCGTCTTAAAACAACTTCACATTGTCTCCTCAAGCCTGGATCACTGGGAAACCTTCATAATTGTGTGTGTGTGTGTGTGTGTGTGTGTGTGTGTGTGTGTGTGTGTGTGTGTGTGTGTGTGTGTGTGTGTGTGTGTGTGTGTGTGTGTGTGTGAACCAGTTCCTGCTCTTATACACGTAAATAATATTAGTTAAAATGACATAATATTATAAAATGTAAATAAACTAAAAGTATTGTTCAATCTTACTTGTTAAAGGTAATCCCACAGGATCTGGTTTGAATACTGCACCGATTATTGCAATTAAAAACTGTACAAAACACCAGCATAGTTGTTCTCTAGTGCTAGCGTAGAGTGAGGAGACCTTTCCAATATGGCGGCGACGTCATGAGGCGTCTACGTATATAATGTCAATGGTTTTGATTCCCTTTATAAAAACTGTCTGATTATCTATGTCATTAGTAATATATGGAAGCCCATTCCTGCCAGTAAAATGAAACAAAAAACTAGGAAAAATAAAATTATATTTAAAAAAAAAATCTATTCAGGAAAAAAACTAATAATAATAATAATAATAATAATACAATCTTAAGTCACAATTATGAGAACTAAGTCATAATTATAATATACTGAGTTAAAATTATAAGCTACTAAGTCATAATTATGAGATACTATCTTATAATTATGACTTAGTATCAAAACATACATGTTGATCCCAGACAGTGTTTACCTGTTTTACAAAAACATTTAAAAAAAAAAAATTCCCTTTACAAAACCTTAATGTTGATTTATATTTAACAATAAAACTTGATTCATGGTTTAATAAACCTAAAACAGCAACTTTTCACAACAAACCACGTTTAAAAAAAACGTATGTCAATTTTTAATGTTACTTTTGACCAGATTTACAGAAAAACTATATGTTAAATTTAAATGTAAATGTTAAATCTAAATCTAAATGTTACATTTAAAACTATATGTTAAATGTAAATGTTAAATCTAAAATTAAATGTTAATTCGAAATGTTACATTGAAATCTAAATAATACATCTCAATCTAAATGGTAAATCTAAATAATAAATGTTAAATCTAGATATTTACAGTAGCTAATATGCAAATTCACCAGAAGTACCAAAATAAAAACTCAGATCAGTTTCACATTTAGATTTAGTATTTAACATTTAGATTTAGATTTAACATTGACGTTATACTTTTACAAGAAAAGTAAATGCAACACAATTCACAAATATTGCTGTAAATCTGGTAAAAAGTAATGTGAAAAAAATTCACATACCTTTTTTGAACATAATTTGTTGCTCAAATTAATGTGTATTAAACTATGTGCAACTTTACAATCAGCACCCCACACATATCACAGTTTGTTTCATTTGTTTATATAATATAGTGGTCAAAACCCTTGATCTGAAGCTCAACTTAAATATAATGTGTATGGTAAATGTATTGCTAAAAGTTATATTCTTGCAAACAAAAAACCCCTCAATTTTATAAAAGTTATATAAAACAATGTAAATTTTAAATCTGTTCTCCAATTTTCCCCATAGAAAATATAGCACAGAGCAACTTTAATTAGGGCCTCATTTTAATCAAATTTAATTAACATTTAATTGATTTTTTCTTTGAAAAATACAGTATACATATACACTGTAAAAAATGTGAGCCAAGGTTACTCAATAAAATTATGGCAACAAAGTGACACTTAATAAAAATGAGTAATTTTAACTTCCTAATTTTTGATTAGAATGAATTGAAAAAGTTAACAAAATTTAAATAATAAAAATAAATAGATGTTAATGAACTGAACATTAAAATGTGTTGGATTTAGTGATATCATGCCAAAACTTAAGTCAAAGTTACTTAATTTCACAAGAAACATTACTTTAAATTTACTAAGTCTCTGAACAAAATAACACCGACTTCACTGAAAATTTGAAACAAATCAATTAAAATTTACAAAATATCTGGTAGATATTAATTTACATCTATTCAATTTTTTGTCATTTCTTAATTACATATACTCAATTTCTGATGAAACTTCACAAATAATCACTGAATCAGTAGAAAAAATCAATTCAAACTTACTAGTTAACTGAGCAAAATTAATTATACTTACAAGGAATCTAGATAAACATTAGTCTATTTAATTGTGTAAAATAAAGAATATCAACTTACAGTTTAGCTTTCTTTTGTTTAATTCAACATATTTATGCTATATTTCCCCACCAAAATCTCCTAAATAAATATGTTTCAATTCAAGTAATAATTGGTCCTGTAGGATTTGAGATCTATTTAATAACATTGAGTGTCACTTTGTCGCCATAATTTTCTCAAGTATAATTTACCTGACATATCTTAGTGGATGTAGTTTGTTTCACTTGGGTTATTAGATCATCACACAAACTGGTAACAAGGTAGACATTTATTCTGTCAACATTTGAAATGTAACTGCCCAACATCTTCTGGTAATCAGTGCCAAAATACAGTTATAGCAAAAACTACTTCCCAGTTAGTGACTCACAAGAACAACAACAATGAGTTTCAACAAGTTACTCAAATTTGCATAAGAATTTGTATCCCTGGTTTACACAGCGCAATAACACCTACTTAACAGTTGCCAGTGCTAATTCAGTTTCATGTTAAAGGAAAAGTACAGTTTTTTTTAACCTGGAACTTATTTATAGCATGAAATACGTTCAAAAACTCACCCGGACAATTTGAGTTACTTGAAGTCTATCAGGAGATATTTACATCCATCACGCTGGCGTACATATCCATTCAATGGAAGTGGTCGGGGCAACGTCATTTCAGCCTCTAAATAAGACATTATCTGCCACAAAACGCCTTCATTTCACCAGTGTTTATTTATTAGTTGCTGTACTATCCCTCTGTACCTTCAGAAGACTATTCTTCTGTGGTTTCAGGAAAACATAAGGAATCTTAGTAAAGTTTCAGGAAACCACAGAAGAATCTTAGTAAAGCATTTAAAAAGGATGACAACAAAGCGGCTCTGAAGGCACAGAGGAATAGTACAGCAACTAATAACTAAACACTGGTGAAATGAAGCCCTTTTGTGGCTGTTAATGTCTTATTTAGAGGCTGAAATGACGTTGCCCCGACCACTTCCATTGAATGGATATGTACGCCAGCGTGATGGATGTAAATATCTCCTGATAGACTTCAAGTAACTCCAAAATTGTCCGGGTGAGTTTACAAACATATTTCATGCTATAAATAAGGTCCAGGTTTTAAAAAACGGGACTTTTCCTTTAAATCTCAACCTAAAAAGAAACAAAATACAAATACAGTTCTACTGTTACAAGGCTAGAATGTACAACTTTGGCTCAATGGTAAACATTAAAAACTAAATTTGAACCCAACATTGCTTAGACTAAAGACAACTTCAATCTTTTTTTTTTTAAACTTTGACTGGAAAACTGTAAATTTGAGTAAATAACACCTATGACAAAGCATCAGTAACAATGTTACTGAGCATGTTGAAAAAAAAAAAAAAAACAGCTTCAAGACTACTGAAGTAGATGCAAAAGAAAGAAAGTTTAACAAATGTTTCATCCATCTTAGTTTTTAAAAGTTTTCACACTTCTCAATAAATGTCACAATAAAAACACACTAAAATGAGAGATAACAAATACAGCCTGTCAAACAACAGGTGCCACCTGGGTGGGGTCTAACTTGACAAGTGCATCATTGAGAGAGTGAAAGAGATTTATGAAAGCATCAAAGGTAATCGCATAAAATTGCTGAGTGTGACCTCACATCCCTTTCATTTCGTGATAGTTCATTTTTAAGTCAGCAACTTAATCTTGAGGCTGTTCACTTTTGGTGATAGCCTTGCACAATCCAGTTCAAGGAAGAGTTTCTGGAATACTTCCAAGGTGTACCTTAGTTCTTTGGGATAGGCAAGATCCACTGCATATGTCAATCCAACAAGCATGGCGCAAGCCCTTGGAACATTACCCAGAGCAGCCAGAACTCTCACCCCCTCCACCACAATACCAACGTCATCACAGTCCTCTGACAGTTTGGTCTTGATTTTGTATATTTTCATCCCTTGTTCAGCAAGGTCTTGTGACACACCGTCTCCATCAGCATCCTAAAAACAAAAAAAACATGGGGTATTTCACTGTCATGCCAAAAGAAAACTTCGAAACCCTTTATCTTCCAAAATCCTACTAACCCTTTGAAGAAATAGAAAAGCAATAGTTTTAGTAGAACATGAAATAGTGAAGCTCTAAAATATCAAAATTTTAGCTGTTAAGGTTGATAATTTCTCTCTCTTGAAACAGAGAAACGTTCTCATTAAAGGCCAATGTGCCAGTTAGTTAAATTGCATTTTTCTGTTTTAAACATTCACATCAACTTACATTAAACTCTTTAAAGAGTTGATCAGTATGTTCCCCAAGGTAAACCATCAGGCACTGAATTACAAGATCTCTGGTAGTAGTGATGCTTGGATTGCTTGGTGCCTGAAAAGACAAAAATAATCACCATCCTCCAGTTTTATATACACCACTAATATATCTAAATTTTACAGTTTAAGTAACAAACACATACCAGTCGACATGATGGATAAAGTAAGATCATTGTTTCCAAATACCAAGACTTTATTTCCATAGGATTTTGTTCAAGTTTAGTTAACAGAGTGCCAAGATCTAAAAGTCATTCCCATTTCAACAAAAGTCTTAATTCAGTCTAAGAGTTCATCTTGCATAAAAAAAATAAAAATAAAAAATAAAAAAAACAATCACCCATTGCTATACAACAGATTTGTCAGGTTATTTAGTCATTTAGCTTTAGGTGTGCTTAATCACAAATCCATCATTTCAGTTAGTTTCAACTTCAAATTCAGAAGTTCATCTTGAGGTGGGTCTCAAGCAACTAATGTGAGCACATCCTCACAAACAAGGCTCTCGACTGACCATTTAGTTGTATTATGCAAAGATTTATACAAGGAATGCCACTGATCTATAACATTAGTGAGACCTGGCATTATAGCACAAAGTGTTAACTATGTGGTACTGCTGGAATCGAAGTGGCTGTGCTAAGAGCATTTTGATCGTGGATATCTAACTATCTTCATGAAATTCCTCAAAGGCTATTTCAATATAGCTTACTATTTGTGAATTAGGAGTTCAAATTAATTTGATTTACATAAGTAGTTAAAGGTATGGCGGAGGATCTTTTTCTTCCAGGTGGATCATCTAAACTATTGATCCTCCTAATTGTCAATCATTCTGGTGAGTTTTACATCGTACGTGTGCTTTCTGCACATGCACACTTTTAGGTGTTTGTGTCGTGCGCTACACAACGCCTTCATCCATTCATTCCCACGGTTCTCACTGAGCTTTGAAAATGTCTGAGAGTCTCCAGAGAAAAAGTGTCTGAAGTGTCTGAGAAGAGAGAAACAAGACCAGATGTTTTTTAGGAGATTCTTTCCCACATGGCGTGCGCTGAAAGCTCAGGTCATTCTTTTTCAAAAAGTGGCGAGGGCGGTTCTGTCGGGAAAATCCTCCGCCACACCTTTAATCATGTGTAACAATATCCCAATAATTTCACAACAAATTCCCTTAAATGAGATATCAATCAAATGAAAAGTCACTGAAAAATACCTTAGACAAGATGGCCTGCAATTTCAGCCCCATGGAATTGAAGACGGCAATCAGCTTGGGAGAATACTCATCCAGCTTGGACATGAATTTTGGTTCCAGGTGTACTGTGGTAATCCTGTGAAACTCTTCTTGCAGCTAAAGATAAATGACAAAAATAGAAGAAATATTAAAAGCCTAACTGAATATAAACTAGAAAAACTTGATTGGTAAAATATGAAAAAAAAGAATAACATTTGTTTTTAAGTTATTGACGCAAAATGACTAGTAGTGTCTTACACAAGTTGCTACTCACATGAGATGGCTCAAAAAGAGCAGGCCATCTGGCTTTGATGTCTTCAATGCTGGGGGACAGGTTGATTATTTCATGTCGTCTGTGTGCAAAAGTTTTAGCCATTTTTTCTTTTATTAACTTGTCATTGTCCTTTTTCCTTACTTCAGTGAGCAACTTAATCCTCTCTTCTTCTTGCCTGTCTTCATCCTCTCCTGCTGGATACGGAGGGAGATAATTTACCTCTGCTTTTCTGGGCTTTTTAACATTCTTGGCAGATTTCTGGTCAGCAGGGCTCTTGCGTTTAACTGCGTTGCACAGGACCTCAGGTACACCAAAGCCTCGAAGTTTGGTGCGATAATTTGCCATCTTGTATTTTATGCTTTGTTGCCAGCCATAATAACCCGAGAATGACCCAGGTTCTTTGAGGCATGCATATTTCTTGACAAGTGCCTCAGCGACATCACTTATCTGTCCACCTGATGGATAGGCTGTGTATGTAAATATAGTTTCAGCCAACTTTTCCAGTATGTCTGCCTTCACCTTTGATGTAGTCAGAAGTGTTCCATTCTTCTTGTAATCTTCAGCGGCTCTTTCAAGGTACATCTCAGTTTCATAAGCAAACTGCGGGATAGGGAATTGCTTTGGCCAGGGCTGACATCGTTCTGTGGTACTCTGCCTACTCAGAATAATGGTGTCCTGTGAAGATGATGTTCCAGTAGACTCTGCATTTGAAGCAATCGACTCTGCATATAATGCAGAGTCACAATCAGCTGAGTGTTGACTAGAGGGGCTGCCAAAACTTTCATTAAGGGGAACAAGTCAAGAACAATCGGAGCAATGGGAACGACCTTTATGGTGTCTTTGTGTTTGATTTGGTCACTTCTGCTAAGAGTAAAGTAGTCTTCAAATTCTGAGTCCAAATACTGGAGACTGAAGTCATCTGAAATTCCAATGGTGTCCTTTACAACAGTTTTCAGTTCTTCCACTGTTTGGGGGATCCCTGATGGAAGAACCAGCTTCTCAATCTGGTCATCTATTATCACACGGAGCTTTGCCTCCATCTCTGCCAGCCTGAAATAAAACATAAATAGGAAGTATTATTATTTTCATTTACCCTTTAACAAAAAAATCAAAAAACTTGATTTATTCATTTTCATTTGTATTTCAACTTTGACAAATTCTTTTTAAGGTTCAAAACATAATGGGAATCTATGTGATGTCAGCAGACTTCATTGCAATAAAGACTGCAACATAAATATTGACAACATAAATATTAACATAAAATATTAATTCATTTCTGTTACCTAAAATTCACAACAAATGTGACGTTTCAGTGTAACCATGCATTTTCCTCCCACATTGTAGGCAACCAAAGGGTACACATCACCAAGTTTCTGCTGCTCCAAAAGAGTCATCTTGCCAGTGTCCTCCAGTTGATAAGATCTCAGATGCTCTTCATACCAAGCAGCAAGTAGCTTTACAATGAAATGTACATAGCTGTCCAAAATGACTATCTGTATAATCTCCGCAAAGTCTGGCAGTCCACAGGTAGATCCATAAGATACTATCATCCCAGTAGTATATTTTGTGCCATTGTAAATGACAGTGCTGGCAAGCTGCACACTCGACAGAGATGGTGAAAGTTCACTTAAATCTTTTTTTATGTCTGAATGCAGCACATCTACAGGCATTATGGATATTTTTGTGACAGCCAGGGCTGGTTTCTCCACATCTGTTTGCATGTGGTAAGCCATCATCATCTGATGCCTTGCAGAAAGGGTCAGCAAAACATTCCTGAAGTTGTTCGAGTGCCTCACAACTTGCTTAAAAAATCTGTGTTTGGCTTCGAAACGCATTGTCCATACGCCAACCAGTGGTCCATATTGTTCAATCAGTGCAGGGTAGTGTTCCAAAAAGTGGTATTTGGGTGTTAGCCTCTCATCAGGAAAAATCTCCAGGAATCTGACACGATGTTCAGATATTTTAAAGTCAAGATAGGCAATACTTTCTGTGGTGTGAATAGGGGCAACCACTAGTTCAACAATGTCCTTCAAAATCAGAAGCAGCTGCCAGGCAGGATCTCCTTCAGGTACACAATAACCAGCAATGAGAGGCAACAAACGAATTAAGGCCCAGTTTTCGTGTGCATTTCCTCCTACAGTTTTACGACCAGCAAAGTTGTGTGGGATTGCTTGAGGACTGTTTACACTGTCTGAGCCTTTATAGGGAAAGTGTGTGATTAAGTTATTGAGTATTGTCAAATTAAAGTATTTCTTTTTGATGAAAACCTTCAGACACAATGCAAGCTCTTTGGGGACAATCCCTTCAAAGAGGTCGTGAAGGATATCTGGTGGGTAACCAGAGACGAAGTGAAAGTGATTTAATTTATCAGTTAATGGACATGACCGTTTAACGCCAAAGTAAGGTACTAAATTTGGATTTTCTGTGATAGTTTGTACATGCAGTGTGTAGTCCTCTTTTTTCCTAAGTGGAAACACCCCAGAGCGTACTTCAGAAGCCTGGTACTCTGAAGAATGTCCAAGACAAAATCTACAAACGTAAGGCCCACTAAAACTTTCAACAAGTCCACTGACTGAATGAGCACCAAGGTTATCGGCTGTGACACAGAGTATTGTCCCTTTAACATTTTTCTGTAAACTGGAAATAAAAACCCCCTCCTGTTCAAGGGTGATGAGATCTTTCAAGAGTGGTTCCAAAACTGCTTTGTATTCATACCGTTTAACATCAACAGCTTTGCAAAGTACCGCTAAATGTATAGATGTTAATGCAGATTGTATCTTTGATGGTCCATTTGCCAATATCCAATAAAATGCAGTTATTTTGTGCTTTTTTCTAGAGGTACCTAATGGGTTGCAAACCTCAAAGTCATCGACATACAGGATTATAGAGAGTCTTGTTTCTTCTCCACCATAAAAGTCGTTATGTTTAAAACATGTACCATCAAAAATGGACTTAAAATGTCCAGTACTGTTTGAGTACCTTGACAAAGCTTCCACAGCAATATCTTTGTTCTTCAATACTTCCTGCAAAGTCTTGAGTATTGGCACATATTGAAAGCTCTTGTTCTGTTTAGCATCAAGAATATATTCAATCGGATCCACACAACGGAAATGCTCTTTAAAATACTTTCTTCTCTTGAAAGCTGAACAAAGTGGACCACCTGCTCTAAGAGCTGTGGTTATAGGATGAGAGCTGCACAACTGTTGTGCTAAGTCAGTTATGATGGTTTGATCAACAGAGCATTTGTTGGACTTCAGTGATGAATCAATTATATTTCTAATAACTGCAACAGATGATGAAGAGGAAATATACTGAAGATCTTCAACCAAAGCATCAATGCACCTCACCGAGGCATTATAGATGCTCTCCAACTTCAGTAGAAGTAAGCCAATGTCATGAATAACCGAAGAGGATGCACGTTCTGGACAAAAATCCAAATCAGTGCCTTCGTTATCACTGGCCTCTAGCTCATCCAAATGGTTGGCAACCTGAGCATGGTGGCTTTCAAACACATCATGCTTAAAATCAGTCAAAGAACAGGATTTGTGTCTTCTAACTTTTTGTTTTAGAAATGTATTGTATACATTTGTCCGAAAGTCACATCCTTCAAAAACACAAAATACAGTTTCATGGTTCTTCAGATGAATTCCAATGTGATGAAAGTAATCCTTCTGGGTAGAGCAAAAAGCACAACAAACTAAACACTTCAATGAAGTGACTACTCCTGGGTTTGAAGTGTCTTTGGCTGCATGATATCTGGACAAGTGTGTCCGAAGGGCTCCTTGTGTTTTAAATGTGCAAGGGCAACTTTCATACAGACATGGTTGGAGCTGTCCACGGCCAAATGTTGCGTGTTGTTGTCTGTAATGCTTTAGTAGATTCCCCTTGGTAGCAGACAAAGATTTGCAGATCTTACACTGCCATCCCATTCGCCAAATCCTATGGTAATTTAGGTAAGAAGGAAAAAAAAGTATAAGAATGGCTAATTATTAAACTGTTTGTCAAGACTTTTTTAAGAGGAAGGGGATTTGTGCACCTTTGATTGAGTATGACATCTTGAAAATATTCTATAATTGTTGTCTGCCCAATTATTGCAAAAAAAAAGTTGGATTAAGTAGGGTCAACCTGATCAAATTCTAATCGATAGAAAATACTGTGAGGAAAATTATGCAAGAATCAATTGTAAAGATAAAACAGTCATTGGTTGTATTTTTTTCTGCTGAAATTTGACAATCCATCAATCAGTTTCATCATGTAGGGAAGTTGCAATCTGTATGAAGCATGTTATTCCAGCTTATTTTGTGGTGCATGTTATACATACCTATCTGAGGAATTTCAGCAAAGGGCTCTTCCTGCAACTGGAAAGAAAAGCAATATTAGCCTTAATTCAATTGGACGGATTCATGCTTTACATACCATTATGTAAAAGACATTGAACAAAAATCTAAACTAACACCAAAATGTTAAAACTTAATGCTCACATTGAGTCAAATTAAATTATTTCACAAAGTGAACAGTATTTATCTTTGAGATCATTCATTTCTCAGACTGATGGTGATTGGCAAAAAATAGATAAAAATTGCCATTTAAAAAAAATCTTAGATTTAGAAAAAATTTTAAAAAATCTATAAATAAATAAAATTATGACAAGGTTCGACAGTTAAAAAACATTCTCTCTTTAATTTTAGTTTATTTTAAATACATTTGACGGGCAAAAAAGGTGCCTGGAAAAAAATTAACTAAAATATTAAAACTACTACTGCTACTGATAAATTCACAATCATTCTACATATTTGAAAACAAGATTTTTATGTCAGCTGAATGTACAGCAAGTGTTTAAAAGTATTTCTGCCAAGAAATAATGATTCTTGATTCTGATTCTTTCAGTTGTTCAGTTTTAACAGGTCACAGATTTAATAAGATCATTATTCAGTTTGAAAAAAGCTTTTAACAGGTTATTTTTATTAATTCACTTAGTTGATATAGTTTAATATGGTTACTGTAATATAACTAGGATATTCAATTAACAAAGGTTTCCAACTGTAACTGTAAAAGTGAAACTTTCTGAAATAAAACTACAAACAAGTTGTCATCAGTCTAAAAAACATAGAGCTACAGGTAGATGTGAAACTAAATAAAACAAACTCAAACCCTGGAACAGTCATGTGACAAATCAATCAATAGTTCTTGTTGAGAATTATTATTATTATTCTGGATACAATGGAAACAGAAACTATAAATAATAATTATATTGTGAACCTGTTTATATTGTAGGGAACATATTATATACATAAATGTAATTAGAGTCTAAAGACACAAAAAAACCACCACTTTAAAAAGAAAATAGACTAATATAAGACCTCTTTACAGTTATTTGACTCATTCTGGCTTGTGCAACTCTGCGGCGATGACGCGCTGGTGACGACATAATCCAAGATGGCGGCGGCCCGGACTACAGCCGACATTATGTAATAAAGCCTTAAAAGACATGGATATAATGAAAAGAGTGGATGGACAGATGCATAAACATGCGGACTTTCACACGGACACACACGGACTTATTAAACACACGCGGACCTCAGTAAACACGGTAAACGGAACAGGTTTCACCGCTCGGCTGGCACTAGGACCCAGAAGCAGAGTAAGTGCGTTCCCTATCCAGCTTTCACAGGCTGTAATATCATCAGTTTATCATTTTACCAGTTGTTAGAGCTACTGTCTTTACCAGGGAGATAATATTTATTACTGGTGATTGTTTTCTGGAGTTTTACTGGGATTTTTACCGGTGATTAGTTCATATCTACCTTGCGCTCCGCGGTCCAAACTGACACTGTAGCCACACACGTCACTCAGTCACATTAAGGAAGGTTGTGGTCATTATACAGGGTGGATTAAATAATGAATAAAGGATTGTTTTATCCCGTTCTTCTCCGTGTTATTATCACATTATAAAAAAGTTTAAAAATAGCAGGAATTAGTGCTGGTCTCGAACGGTCTTGACGGAAACTCCCGAGTCCGAGACAAGACCGAGTCAAAATGATATTGATATATCATTGATATTTTAGCAAGTTTCTTAAATTTTTGTACGGTTTAACATTATTTTGCAGAAAGTTGCTTCCGAAAAGAGAAAGCTGTAAAGTTTCAACGTGTAACCCAGCCCTGTACCAACCACCTTGTCTGTTCAGTAAGCCTACAAGGTTTAAAAAAAAAAAAAAAACGGGGGAAAAAAGAAAACCGAAAACCAAACCCTGACACAATCGTCATTACATTTTTTTCACACAATGGTGCTCAATCCTATGTTAACTTGCTAACGTTACTTGCAATATAAACTCTACTTGTTTAAAATGATAATTGAAAAGGTCTTACCTGCGTTTAATGGAGGACCTGGAGGACCCGCACGACCTGCATCCAAAGACAGTAAAAAAAAGCGCGAAGCACGTGATGACCTCTGATCCCATTCGGCGCAAAGGACTCTGGGTGGAAGCACTTCGTGGTTAAAACTAGATATTTTTAAATGAGTAGAATTTATCATTTTTTGTTTTCTTGGTGGTTCTAATAAATTTTAATTAAACTCTACTCATTTTATTTTTGCTTATTTTATCCAACCAAAAACCATGTGAAATTAAATTAAAAAAAAATAGTTTAAATCAACATAAACTGATTTCAAACTGCATATATGTATTTTATTGAGTATTAGTTACTAATAATTCTTTAATGGATATTAATTGACCTCAATCCTGCTTTTTACAGTGTAGGCTTGTTTGAACATGTGGGTTTTGAGACGTGATTTGAAGATGGTCAGAGTGTCAATGTTTCGGATGTCAGGTGGGAGGGAGTTCCAGAGGTGGGGGGCAGAGCGGCTGAAGGCTCTGGACCCCATGGTGATCATGCGGACCGGAGGGATGAGAAGGCTGAGAGAGGAAGATGATCTGAGGGTCCGATTGGGTATGTTTATGTGGAGGAGTTCAGTGAGATACGGAGGAGCGAGATTATGGAGGGCCTTGAAGGTTAGGAGGAGAGTTTTGTAAGCAATGCGGTGTGTGATTGGGAGCCGGTGGAGTTGTTGGAGAACAGGGGTGATGTGGTGGATGAAAGGTGTTCTGGTGATGATCCGGGCTGCAGCATTCTGAACCAGTTGTAGTTTATGTAAGGACTTTTGGGGGAGACCTGAGAGAAGGGAGTTACAGTAATCAAGATGGGAAGTGACCAGAGAGTGGACCAGGATGGCAGTGCTGGATGAGGTGGGGGAGGGACGGAGGCGGTTGATGTTTTGAAGATGGAATTATGCAGACCAAGGACAGAACCTTGGGGAACGCCGGAGGAGAGTGGAGAAGGCTGGGATGTTGAATGAACTGGGTGCGGCCGGAGAGATATGAAGAATTTAATCTCCAAAATCTAAAAAAAAAAAAAAAACCCTGAAATTTTTTCAAATTTATTTTTACATATTTTTATTTTTAGAATTTTTAAAATTTTAATTTAATAATTTTTTTGAAAATAAAAAAAACTTAAACAAATGTGGTTAAAAAAAAGAAATTCTCCTAATTCTATGAAATAATATTAATAAAAATAAAAGTCAGAATGAAGAGAGGAAGAGGAGAGAGAGGAGAAAACACAGACTGCAGAGAGAGAAACATGTTAAATCAATAGTTTTAATCTTAGTGTTTATTTCATTTACCTGTAAATTGTTTATCTTTGTTCTAATAAAGTCTTATATTTAATGTGCTAAAACCTCTCAAGCTGGTAAAACATCACATGTGCTGATAATAGCAAAATAAGTAAAAACACAGTCCAAGAATCAAAAGTCTTACCTTGTTCAATCTGTATCCAGAGCAGCAGCAGGAGAAGAAGTGAAGCCTGCAGGAACACAGAAGAGAATGAATGTTTGCTACTGAAACAATGATTCTAGGGTGTGATGTGGGAGGGGCCTAAAGGTGTTCTCTCACCTCATCAATTCTAACAAAAGGAGGAGAGAGCTGTTTTTAATCCCATCAACTAAAAGAATAACTTCATAGCAGCAAAAAAAAACATTTAAATCAGTAGTTTTTATCTTAGTGTTTATTTCATTTACCTGTAAATTGTTTATCTTTGTTATAATCGTCATATATTTAATTTGTTACATTTAAACTCATAAAATACAACAAAAAACGGCAAAAAAAAATTTAAATCAATAGTTTTAATAAATCACTTGCAGACGACCTGATTCTGGGTCAGGGTTTCGTACGTAGCAGAGCAGCTTCACGCTGCGATCTATTGAAAGTCATCCCTCGATCCAAGCTTTTGTCGGACGCGGGGCGCCGGGCCCACTAACCCTAACCCTACAGCCATAAGGTCACGACCTTTAAATTATTACTCAGGCTGATAAATCAGCACATAAGATGACGATAGCGAAATAAGTAAAAACACATTTATTCTAATAATATGTTTTTACAATTGTCAAAAACTGAGAGCCGGAGATTGGCACCGGCAGACCCCCGCGACCCTGTCAAAAACAGGAATAAGCGGGTAAGAAAATGGATGGATGGATGTCCCATAGTGTTCAAAATCTGCTAAAGTTATCCAAAAGTGTCTTATCTGCTAACCAGGTGTCCAAAAAGTTTCAGAGTTTCAAAATAAAAGCCCTAAATGTTTTTCTATGGATTATCAGAATAAAGAAAAAAACAGTTTAAAGAAAATAAACATTAGTTTTTTATCCATAAATCCTGATTGCTTTGAGCTACATGACCAAAAATCCACACCGTCTATAGTGAGGGGGGGCTGGACCAGTGGTGCGATTTTGGAGGCTCTCTCCTAAGGTTTAGGGGGTCATCTGGGGTCTTAGGTGGTCAGAATGCGGCCTGTTGAAATAGAAACGGCATCCCGTGGTATGAAGGCAAGCAGCCAGAGGTCTGATGTTTACATATGTTTATATTGCCTATAAGACGATATGGGAGGCGTCAACCCCATGCGGATCGGACCTTGCGTTGCGAAGTTACAGCCGTAATGTCACGACCTTTACAGTGGAAATGGGGGTGTAACTTGGACATCTTTTAAGATACTCAAATGAAACCAAGTGTAGATCATAGGGGAGCCCTCAGAAGTGTGTGTGTGAAATTTCAGCTTTTTAGCTCAAAATTTAAGGTCAATAGGAGCCAAAATGTGATTTGAGGCCTTTCGGTCAGACTGGGTTACAGGGTTTGTTTTCAAAATAGACATTAGTTTTTTATCCATTAATCCTGAATGCTTTGAGCTACATGACTGAAAATCCACACCATCTATAGTGAGGAGGGGCTGGACCACTGGTGCAATTTCCTGTAACCTGCCACAAGTATAAAAACAGTTTGTGACCACACTTCTTTGAAAACAATGAATACATTTTTTAAAAGCTTGAACAGTTCTGTCAGTCTGTCACACTCCAAAAAACAGTGTACAATATTTTCAACTGATTTACAGTAAAAGCATTCATTGGAAACCTGTGGATTAATGCGAGACACCAAAGAATTTACAGCTACGGCTCCGTGTAGAAGTCTCCACTGCAGGTCTCCTGATCTCTTTGTTAGAGGGTCTTTATATAAAACCCTCCATACTGGTTTTATACGGGCACCTAACTTCAGCCATTGTCTCCATTTCGTGTCCACCCTACTGCACAGTTCGTTCCTGTTCAGTCCATTCACACACAGAAAATAAAACTGCTTTCCTGTAGCAGTATAAAAAACCAGTACCTCCATTTTCCCACCGCCAGAACCCAAGGAGAGCACAGCTCAGGAAAAGGATCACCTTCATCAGGGAGCTCCACTCTGCTGCATCTCTTTTTCTTCCTCAGGGAGTCTAGCCTTCCAAAGTCTGAGGGTTTGGTTTATTGGTTTATTGGTCAGTCAGAGCATAAACAGTATACACTCTGGTCAGACCAAGCTTATGTTTAGCCCCACCCCCATTTGACGTCTAGTTTACAAAGTACAATATTTATTGATAATCAAAGAAATATAATATACATTAGGGTCTCTGATTGTCCATGATCGTGGAATTCATGTTCTGAATCAAAAAATTAAATCCAAACTTTTTTAGTTTTTTCTCTGTATTTAAAATCTGGTCCCAATATGACATGGAAATGCTTCACATGCATGTTTTGGGACAATATGACACATATACATTCAATTTTTCTTCCATAAAAAGCGAGTGTTACATACACAATCTTGATCATAATCTCGCTCTACGTAAACACATGGCTGGGTGGGATTTTGTGCAAAACTTGAGGGTGAGTCCAAATGGAAACAGCTAAATGACACAGACTAAACCCTCATGTTTTGGGACCATATCAAACATTTCCAAGGTATTTTTCCTGTAAAATGGGGGGCTGGCCATTTTAACATTTAATCTGATATGTGGGAGGGGTCAGATATTAGTATGTTCATGTCAGATATGTGTGTCTGGGGTCAAACTGTTCAGCCATTGGTCGTGTCTATTATTAAAATCAAACTCAAATGGTTTGTCATTGAACTGACGTGTGTGTGTGTGTGTGTGTGTGTGTGTGTGTGTGTGTGTGTGTGTGTGTGTGTGTGTGTGTGTTATTGTTGCACAGGTACGGAGAACAGAATTTTGATTTCTCAATTGCCACATTTTCCACTGATAAGAATGAGATGACATTGTTCTATCACTCGGGTTCATCTGATGAGGGGAACACACATTCCTCCCCCCTCACCGTCCCCAACAGGAAGTGCCAGGTAACCCAGGGAGCAGAAAGCCCCCCCTTCACTTGTTCTTAAACTGTTGGTGCTTGTGTGTTTGAACTCATCTTCAACCTTTTCCTTCCCCAGGCATTAAATCCAGCTGCTCCAGCTTGGGAACCCTAAAAGAAGCTGTCAGGAATGGTTCATAGCATTCCACAGCCTCAGCACAGCTACCGGACCCATGACAGAACCCCCCACCCCTGGACAAACCAACTAGGGGTGCCTCCTCCACCAGAGGCACGATCCCCTCATTATTATTATTTTTATTAACATGTATCAATGTACAGTAAGAGTCTTTATTTTTTAAGAATGTATCAATGTACAATAAACATTTCTTGAATTTGACTTTTTCTTTTATTTTACCCCATAAACATTAAACAGAAAATCACTGGTAACCAGCTGCCAAACAAAACAAAAAGGACAAAGACATAAAGTTGTGGGTCTTTCAAAGTAATCCAGGAAAGGGCGACATAATTTATAAAAATTGTCTTCAGATCCTTTAACTGTGTATCTATTTTTTTCCAAATCCATACAGGACAATATATCTTTAAGGTAAAGAAATCTTATTGTCCACATGAGACTCCATAGTGACCCAAACGGGGGAAGACGGTTCCAAGTAAAAGTGTTTCTAATACAGCATCGACCTGATATTTGTGGCCTAGTATTAATATTAAGAAGAGCTTTCCTCAATCTTTGATGTTTACAATTCCATATAAAAGGTATTTTTACTATCAATGGGAACATTGTTATCATTAAATACAATTTAATAATGGCTGATCTATGTCTTTTCTTTTTCAACAAGTTTTTATAGCTTAGATACTGGTCGTCTTTGACAAAGTCTTTTGCAATTTAGACAGTTGTAGTTTGTATCACCTAAATTAAATTGTGTATATGAAAAATAATACAACACATGATCAGAAGTAGTGTATTCTTTTTTATTCTTTTTATTTATTCTTTTACTTTGACTGCACATGCTGACGAAGGTCAACACTACAAGAAGTGCAATATATATACTGTATATATATTTTTTATTAATTTGTTTATTAGAAGATATAACAATATAACAACATTTCAATCACCAGTGTTCCATTGTACAGTATTTTCAAACAAAAACACACATGTCACTCATTACAACAAATGATGTCTTTTGTATCATAATCAGTCAACTATTTATACATACCACAGAGACACTCACACACGTTCTTTACATATATCAAATAGTATACCTATATTACCATACATACTAAATAAAACAAAAGAGAAAATAAAATAAATAACAAAAATAAATCAAATAAATAGAAGAGATTGCAAGGATTTGCAGTCGTCCCAAAATGGGGCCCATGTTATATCAAATTGTTCTTTATTGCCTTTAGCTGAGAAAATTATTTTCTCCAGTTTAATAAATGACAAAACATCTCGTAGCACAAGGATATTGAAGGTACCTTAGAAGATTTCCAAAAAAGTAAAATATTACGTCTCGCTATTAGTGATGTAAAAGTTATTATTTTAGAGTGAGCAGGTTCTGTGAGCAAAGTGTTTACTGGAACCCCAGAAACAGCCAAGAAATGGTTGATGACAACTTGAGTTTTAAGCACATTGGAAAGAATCGTGGAGTATTGGCTCCAAAAGTTGTTGAGACTCGGGCCCAGAAAGAACATGTGACTCAGGTTACAAGTGCTGACATGGCATCTTTCACATTGATCCACGATCTGTGGGTAGATTTCAGATAGACGGGTTTTTGAGTAATGAACTCTATATAATACCTTAAATTGAATTAACTGTAGCCTTACGGAGGGAGTACCGGCACAAATTGCAGATATCGCTTTTTTCCACTGTTGGTCAGAAAAGTGCATATTTAACTCACCTTCCCACGATTTTCTAATCTTATCTGTTGATTGTATATCGAAGTCCATGAGTTGCTTCTATATCACAGATATAATTGACTTTTGATTGGGGTCAAGGGACAGCAACTCTTCCCATGGATGGGCAGTTGAAGAGAAGGATTGGATGGAAAAACAGAAGATGCACAATGACGAATCTGAAAGTAGCGGAACAAATGAGTGTCTGGAAGTCCCCTTGCTGAGCATAGGTCAGAGAAACTTCAAATGCCAGCATTTTTCCACTGCATGTATGTAGCGTCAGTGAGACCGAGGGGAAACAGATGATTTTTCATGATTGGCATTGTTACTGATGCTGAAAGAAACTTAAAATGGTTCCTGTATTGTGACCATATTTTCAAAGAGGACTGTACCACAGGACTTTTTGGATATTTAGAGGAATTCATTGGGAGAGAAGAAGACAACAGAGCTTCCAGTGATGATGAGGAACAAGACAAGTGTTCAAGTTTACACCACAGCAAGTCTTGTGTCGGAGCCAATAGGTCAATTTATGAATGTGAACTGACCAATAATAATACAGTAAATTAGGTAAAGCAAGCCCACCACTAAATGTCATCTTTTGTAATAGACATTTCCTCACTCTGGGGTTCTTGCCTTCCCACAAAAAACATAATATAAGATGGTCGAGGTTCATAAAAATCTTTTGGGCAAAAAAAACGGATTACATTGAAACCGGGGTAAAACGTTCATTTTAACTGTGTTTATCCGACCCAAAAGAGATAAGGGCAAGGAGCCCCACCTCTGAAAGTCTGCTTTAATTTGGTTAATCAATGGGGTGAAGTTAGCTGTGTATAAGGAAGGTAAAGTACGGGTGATGTTGATTCAATGAAATCTTTAAATGTCCCATCTGATATCAATAAAGGGTTAAACCTCCAGAGTTAAGAAAAAGAGGGCTGGCTTTGCATTTTAATATCAACACTAAGTGGTGCATGATCTGAATTAACAATCGAATAATATTCAGATGTTTCTACTTTAGAAATAAGGGAGCCATCCAAAAATAAGTTATCAATCCTTGAAAAAGACTGGTTTACCCGTGAGTAAAATGAATATGCTTTTGTGTTAGGATTATAAAACCTCCAAGGATCCACAAATCCATTCTGTAACATGAAATGTGAAATGGATTTAGCCATAGAAGACTGGGTCATAGTCTTAGGGTTAAAGTGATCTAACACAGGATCAACAACACAGTTCAAATCACAAAAATTAGAAGATGGGAATCGAGGGAGGGGAGGCTGCCCAATAATGTGTCAGTGAAACTTGGATTATCAAAAATAGGAGCATATACAGTAACTAATAACACAGGTTTATTACCCAAAGTACCAATAACAATTAAAAATCTCCACTGTTTGTCAGCTTTTACCTTTGATGACGTGAACTGCACTCTCTTATTAATTAGGATCACCATCCCTCTGGCTTTGGAATTGAATGTGGAGTGAAACACAGGTTCCATCCATGGACACCTGAGCCTAACATGATCCCTGTCCCGTAGATGAGTCTCCTGGAGAAAAATTACATCAATCTTAAGGCGTTCCAAATGTTGAAGTATTTTAGAACCTTTAACAGGGCTATTTAATCATTTTACATTCCAAGTCAAGAATCGAATGCCACCAATATTGGTCAGGTTCTGACTTGGACTTGGAGTACTAGTTATTGGCATTACACTTTAAAAAAATAAGAAATAAGACATGGTAGCCTGACATCTCTCCCCCAAAAAGGAACACATACATTCACACACACAAATACTCAAACATTTTGGTTGGCAAATCAGCTGTTTGGAACTCATGACGACAGAGTTGATATTATTTGATTTGTTCATTCATTTCATTTATATTTAAATAGGCAACGTTCCAAACAGCTGATTATTAACCAAAAGTCACATGACTGAGAACGAGAAAATAAATTAATTTGGGTAAACGATCTAAAAAAAATTAATAATAATAATTCAGAAAACGAATTTAAAAAACATTAATCCTGCCTGTAGCGATCGAGCTTTACAATTCATCACTGTAACCTGACACCTTTCATTGTAGTAAATATCTGTATTATTGTTATTATTTATACTACTTTATGTTTTACTACTGTAATGTGTGTATCAAATCCTTATTTTTGTTAAAAACATTATTTCACACGTAATTATGTACTTTATTATTACATCTAATAATCATGTTTAGTGAGACGTACGTGTTATTCACTCCACAGTGACAGTAAACAGTCTTTTATGTTATTATTTTCTATACAATACCTGTGACCCAGATGTAACCTGTGGTATGTTGAGACCTTTGGAAGCATAGACATTATATTATTATATGTATATATATGTATATATGTGTATATGTGTATATGTATATATATATATATATACACATATATATATATATACATATATATATATATATATATATATATGCATATATATATGCATATATATATATATGCATATATATACATATATATATATATGCATATATATATATATATATATATATGCATATATATATATAATGTCTATGTTCGGAAGTAGGTCGCCAGTTAATCTGAACCGAAACAAAGTCATAGTTCTGGACTATGAAGGCACCGCGCTGAAGTTTGGCTCCACAAATTGTTTGAAAAATATTCTTAGTGATTTGTGAACAAAAACAATGATGGAGATATCTTTCCTGTTTGTAAATTCAGGTAAACGCGGTCACAAGTTAACATGGAAATAGTGCAATTCCTCTGCGACCTCCAATATAAACGGTATGTAAAGATTAGAACAGTGAATTACAAGTAGTTTAATGGCCGAACGGTTAATGCAGCGAACGTGAAGATTTGATTTTTTTCTCATCGACGAAGGATCGATCCCCAGTGGAAGCAATTCAACAGTTTGGTTATTTATTTGTATGACACAGATCATATACGTGTTTATTGTTTTATCATATTACACAGACTGTAGATTTTGTAAGAACACATAGGGATGAAGAAGTGCGAGACACGTAACTTCCTGTTTACAATAGCCGTGGTGAGTCCACTTTGCACCGAGAAGTCCGGTTTTCTACATGTAACGCGTCCGCACACAGAGCTGCAAACACAATCACATATTAACACTTTAAACAGTTGTACAACGTAAATAAAAGCTACCCGGCATCAACGCGGGCAGCTATGCACCCTGGTCCTTTTTGAACACATCTGCCATTGCTGTGGAAACAAGCCACGCTACCGGAAGTCGGTCGCCAGTTAAAATGGTCGCCACTTAAACTATTACACTGTGCATAGAAGCTAAGCTCTGACCACTCGGTTCGAAGGGAAAAAAATATTTTTGTTTTTTTAAAAAAAGACACCCGTATTGTACATAATACTTTAATTTACTTACTCACTCATGTAGTTTGGAGTTTTACATTTTGTTTTGTGCAGTTTGGTTGTTTTTCTGATTGGCGCTACAATGTCTATGGAGTTTGGTTTTCAGCGTCTCAAACACATACGTATTTATTTATTTAAATATACTAAAACAGAAAGATACACAAATTCACATATTGACCAAAAAACATACATTACAGAAAAATACACCAAAAAACAACAACAATAAACACATTTATCATGTTCATATCCCATAGAATTAAACCGGGGAAATCGCACACGCTGTTTTATTTTAGGCAAGGCAAGGCAAGGCAAATTTATTTATATAGCGCATTTCATACTCAAGGCAACTCAATGTGCTTTACATGATAAAACATTCAATTGTTTAAAATCAATAAGAACATTTAAATCAATAAGAACATTTAAAATCATCAGTAAAATCAATTAAAATCATCAGTAAAATCATCATTACATCAACAACATGACAAAAAATCTCTCTCTCAATCATATGCAGTAGAGAAAAAAAGTGCCTTTAACTTTGATTTAAAAATGTTCACATTGGATGCTGACTTCAGCTCCGCTGGCAGTTTGTTCCACTTCTTTGCAGCATAACAACTAAAAGCAGCATCACCATGTTTACTGTGAACTCTGGGCTCCACTATCTGATCTGTGTCCATAGATCTGAGAGACCTGCTGGGTTCATACCTGACCAACATGTCACTGATGTATTCTGGACCAAACCCATTCACAGATTTATACACCAGCAGCAGAACTTTAAAGTCTATTCTGAGGCTGACTGGGAGCCAGTGTAAAGACTTTAAAACTGGAGTAATGTGCTCTGACCTCTTTGTTCTGGTTAAGACCCGAGCTGCAGCGTTCTGAACCAGCTGTAGCTGTTTGATGCTCTTTTGGGGGATTCCTGTCAGAAGACCATTACAATAGTCCAGTCTGCTGGAGATGAAAGCATGGACCAGTTTCTCCTGGTCTTTCTGAGCCATTAAACCTTTCACTCTGGAGATGTTCTTTAGGTGGTAGAAGGCTGTTTTTGTGATAGATTTGATCTGACTGCTGAATGTAAGATCTGAGTCAATCAGAACACCAAGGTTTTTGACTTGGTCTTTAGCTTTTAAAGATCGAGACTCAAGATAATTGCTGACAGCAGTCCTCTTTTCCTTGTTACCAAAGACAATCACCTCCGTCTTGTCATGGTTTAGTTGAAGGAAGTTTTCACTCATCCAGCAGTTTACTTTTTCTAAACAGTCACACAACACCTCAATGGGACCATGGTCATCTGGGTTCAGTGATAGATATAGTTGTGTGTCATCTGCATAGCTCTGATAATCAACCTTACAGTTCTGTAAAATTTGTCCTAAAGGAATCATATAAAGGCTAAACAGAAGAGGTCCAAGAACAGATCCCTGAGGAACCCCACAGGACATTGGTAATCTGTCAGATTCAAAGTTTCCAATGCTTACAAAATAGCTTCGCTCCTCCAAGTATGACTTAAACCATTGCATTACTTTTCCATTTAGTCCAACCCATGTTTGCAATCTGTGCAACAAAATTGTATGATCTACAGTGTCAAATGCAGCACTTAGATCCAACAGAATGAGAACAGATACTTTTCCTGAATCAGTGTTCAACCTTATGTCATTGATCACTTTGATAAGAGCAGTTTCAGTGCTGTGATGAGAACGAAAACCTGACTGAAATTTATCAAATATTTTGTTGAATGTTAAGAATTGACTCAGTTGGTTGAAGACCACCTTCTCAATGATCTTGGCCATGAATGGAAGGTTGCTGATTGGTCTATAGTTAGCCAGTATAGAGGCATCCAGTGTTCTCTTTTTTAACAGCGGTTTCACAGCAGCTACTTTCAGGGATTTTGGTACGGTGCCTGATTGGAATGAGCAGTTAATTATCTGACACAAATCAGTGACAATTGACTTTACAACAGTTTTAAAGAAGTTTGAGGGTATTGTGTCAAGGCAACACGTTGATGGATTCAGCTGCTGAACAGTCTCCTCTATTGTTTTTGGGTTCACTGTAATAAACTCTAACATTGTAGTTGACTCATATCAAAATAAATATTTTGATATTTATTTTTTTTTATTATAGTTACTGGATTCTCATTATGTTGTTGCTATTATTTTTTATAACCATTACTATTACTGCTTTCAACAATAATATGTCTCTAACTAATTGTACTATTACTGTATTGTTATTGTTATTCTTAAATTATTCTTTTTTTATTTTATCTTATAGTTACTGGTATTCTCATTGTATTATTATTAATATTGCTATTACTTTATTATTTTATGTTTATTATTGTATTACAATTACTGGATTCTCTTTGCTATTTTGTTATTGCCATTATTATTTTTATATAATTGTACTACTGTATTAATGTTATTGGCATTATTATAATGATAATTATATTTTTAAACTCCTTTTTAATGAATATTTTATATTATACTTACTGGTATTCTCATTTTATTATTAGCATTGCTATATTATCATTTTTTTATTATCATTGTATTATTAGCATTGCTGTATTATCATCATATTACCATATCATTTAATATTTTTCATTGTTTTTTATCATATTGTTACTAGATTCTTATTAAATTACTTTGTTATTATTATTATTATTATTATTATTATTATTATTATTATTATTATTATTATAACCATTACTATTATTACTATTACTATTTTCGCTAATACTATTTTTTGTATATTATCATCAGGGCTCTACACAAACTTATCCAGTGGTGGCACTGGTGTGACCAACTTTCTCTGTACAGCATAGCCATGCATGCTGATGAATAGTTGAATTAACTGGCGTACTGTAGTTTTGTATGAAGTAAAGATTGACAGTGACTCGAGATATATTTGCTAAATGTTTTAGCGTCAATGTTAAGTTTTTCTGTAACAAGCAGTGGCTGAAGTAATTATAATAATAATAATAATAATAATAATAATGGGTCCACAACACGGCTCCACTATGATTGTTTGTTCTGTGCAAGGGTGAGTTTTTCTTATATTATTGTATGTGCTAAGAAAGATGCTAGCGGCTACAATGTAAACACACACACACACACACACACGGCTGAAGCACGTTTGTGCACTACAATACTGAACTCACACAGAGCCGTTTAGAGAGTTGGTGTTGCAAAGCGTTTATTTTTCGTGGTACTTCTGTGTCTCTCTTAACAACCTGCGACGGATTTTGTGTAAGACGCGCGTGCGAGATAACACACGGAGGAGATGGATGGAGAGACACACACACAGTATTTATAATAGAAATAAACTAAATGAGTAAAACAAAACAAAAAATAAACAATATTTAGA
The DNA here is from genome assembly GCF_900634775.1 of Gouania willdenowi. NCBI lineage: Eukaryota > Metazoa > Chordata > Actinopteri > Blenniiformes > Gobiesocidae > Gouania > Gouania willdenowi. The sequence goes on from NC_041066.1 coordinate 149,789, forward strand.
CAAAAAATACACCAAATGACTCCAGAATCACACTACAATGGCAACAAAAAACAATAATTATACAAAAAATGCACAAAAAGACAACTGAAAGATTAAAAAAAAACACAATCATGACATTAAACCAAGAAAATTGCACCCACATTTTGTACCCGCAAATATACCCCTGATGCTCCCACATGAATGCATACTTCCTAGCAACAAAAACAATAATTATACAAAAATACACATGACTCCAATAAAACATACATTACAAAAAAAAAAAAAAAAAAAAAAAGCAAACATTTATGCACAAAATGACAACAGAAAGATACACAAATACACATGGCTCCAAAAAACATACGTCACAGAAAAATACACCATACAAAAAAATATAAAAGTGATGAAGTCATGCACATGACCCATAGAATTAAACCAGGAAAATTGCACCCGCAAATATACCCCTTATGCTCCCACATGATTACATACTTCCGACGGACACTGCACTAGTGTCATAATAATGACGGTGTAATGTCAGCCTTATGTATACCTCTTCAAATAAAGTGTTACCCACATTTTTTAATGCATTTTACATATAAATTAAATACATAATGTATCAGAATCAGAAATGTTTTTAATGGCCATGTACAGTTTTAAGGACAGTACAAGGAATTTGTCTTGGTAGTTGGTGCACAAAACAAACAACAAAACAAAAAAAATAAAGAAAAAAAACAAAGAACAACCCAGCAACAATAATAATAATAATAATAATAATAATAATAATAATAATAATAATAATGATAAATATAAAGGATGAGGGATAAATAAAAGATAGATAGAGAATAAAGGATAAATATATATACAGTGTGTGTGCACACAGCCAAGCAGACACGGACTGTAAACATGAGTGAGAGAGAAGAAGATAGTTTTATACCGGAGAGGATCTGGGTACCATTGGATAATCCCAAATTCATCTGTAAACCAAAATTAAATAACCATTTTTCTTCCTCTCCTTTTCAAACAAAAAACAAAAAAAACGTTTTACTGTTTTAATCAAAAAACCATAAAACAAATCCAAATTGGCCTGTTTTTTGATTTTCCCGTGTCCTTTTCTCCTTTTCCCTTTTACAATTGAACATTGAAAAACAGCAGTTTCCCTTTTCCATTCTCCTTTCCCCGTTTAGAAATGAAAATAGAAAATCAGCTGTTTCCTTTTTCCGTTCTGAACTCTGAAACGGTCTGGCTTTTTTTCAGCCGACATGCGGAAGTGATGGTGTCAGAATAAAAGCATATGGGGAGAGAGAATATAAAGCAGGCACATGATCTATCACAGAGTGATACATCATTAAAAGCCTTACAAAAGCTACATAAAGATCAAGTTTTGGTGTTTTTTTTTTAAATTTAGACATGAAATTGCTTAGCCAGCCTGTCGTGTTTGAAAAACATAATCCAAAATGACCAGCAGAGGTCCCCACGTCCCAACAAACAATATGAGACACCAAATCCCTTCTGAAATATGATTGCATCCATTGCCTCGAGTCCCATTTACCGCATCATCTACTGTCACATATTGTATACAACTGGTACATTGAGACATACAACTGGTACAGAGACTATTTCAAAAAATGAATGGCTTGAGGCGTTTAAAAATAAGTTGCTTTGAGTCTAGTTTTATATTGTATATGTAGTTGTTCATGTTTTTCTTTTTAGCATATTAATAAATCCACATTTTTGGTTTTTTATTTTGCAAACTGTTAAAAAAAAATCTGAGTTGTTATTTAATTATTCATAAATTGATGCAGTGGATAGTTGTCTGTTTGTAGTACAGCAAATTATAACTTTTGCATTGTTTTTTACTTTGTCTCAATTCTTCAAAAATAATTCCCAGTAGCCAGTGTGGCTTTGAAGAAATTATTATTATTATTTTTACTGTTTCGCTGCCAAATAATGTTATATCAATACTATAGTTTGTGTTTATTTAGAGACAGTAGTTACTTTTCAAATCATACACAGAGGTAGATGCAAATTATAGCCCATAAAAATGTAAAAGTTCAGTCAACCCATTTCACTGTATGTTTTATTCAATAAACATTTTTAGCAGCTTAGTTAAGCAGGTACATGTCTACGGCTGCCTCTGATTTTCATTCAGCTTGCTGACCACAGTCAACTGTTATGTACAGTATGTATGCTTAATGACATCATGATAGTTTATTTATTTTGTGTACAGTGACCTAGTCTTACACAGCAACCTGATGAAACCAAGACCATTGGCGCTACAATGTCTATGGAGTTTGGTTATCAGCGTCTCAAACACATATGTATTTATTTATTTAAATATACTAAAACAGAAAGATACACAAATACACATATTGACTCCAAAAAACATACATTACAGAAAAATACACCAAACAAAAAAATATAAAAGTGAGTTTAAAAACAACAACAACAAACACATTTATCATGTTCATATCCCATAGAATTAAACCGGGGAAATCGCACACGCTGTTTTATTTTAATATTAATTATTTTATTATAGTTACTGGATTCTCATTATATGTTATTGCTTTTATTTTTATAACCATTACTATTACTACTTTCACTATTAATATTATATCTCTATCTAATTGTACTATTACTGTATTGTTATTGTTATAATTAAATTATTTTTTTATTTTATTTAATCTTATGGTTACTGGTATTCTCATTGTATTATTTATTTTGCTATTACCTTATTATTTTATGTTTATTATTGTTTTTAATATTGTATTACAGTTACTGGATTCTCTTTGCTATTTTGTTATTGCCATTATTATTATATAATTGTACTACTCTATTAATGTTATTGGCATTATTATAATGATCATTATATTTTTAAACTCCTTTTTAATTATTAATATTTTATATTATAGTTACTGGTATTCTCATTGTATTATTAGCATTGCTATATTATCATATTTTTTTATTATCATTGTATTATTGGCATTGCTATATTATCATCATATTACCATGTCATTATTTAATATTTTTTTATTGTTTTTTATCATATTATGGTTACTAGATTCTTATATTACTTTGTTATTGCTATTATTATTATTATTATTATTATTATTATTATTATTGTTATTGTTATTGTTATTGTTATAACCATTACTATTATTACTATTACTATTTTCGCTAATACTATTTTTTGTATATTATCATCAGGCCTCTACACAAACTTATCCAGTGGTGGCACTGGTGTGACCAACTTTCTCTGTACAGTATAGCCATGCATGCTGATGAATAGTTGAATTAACTGGCGTACTGTAGTTTTGTATGAAGTAAAGATTGACAGTGACTCGAGATATATTTGCTAAATGTTTTAGCGTCAATGTTAAGTTTTTCTGTAACAAGCAGTGGCTGAAGTAATAATAATAATAATAATGGGTCCACAACACGGCTCCACTATGATTGTTTGTTCTGTGCAAGGGTGAGTTTTTCTTATATTATTCTATGTGCTAAGAAAGATGCTAGCAACTAAAATGTAAACACACACACACGGCTGATGCACGTTCGTGCACTACACCGGGATGAAAATACTGAACTCACACAGAGCCGTTTAGAGAGTTGGTGTTGCAAACCGTGGAACTGTGGACCAGCTCTACACCCTCAGCAGGGTCCTTGAGGGGTCATGGGAATTCGCCCAACCAGTCCACATGTGTTTTGTGGTCCTGGAAAAGGCATTTGACCGTGTCCCTCGGGGATTCCTGTGGGGGGTCCTCCGGGAGTATGGGGTATCGAACCTCCTGATAGGAGCTGTTCGTTCCCTGTATGACCGGAGTCAGAGTCTGGTCCGCATTGCCGGCAGTAAGTCGAAATCGTTTCCGGTGAGGGTTGGACTCCGCCAGGGCTGCCCTTTGTCACCGATTCTGTTCATAACTTTTATGGACAGAATTTCTAGGCGCAGTCAGGGCATTGAGGGGGTCCGGTTCGGGGGCCTCAGTATTGCATCACTGCTTTTTGCAGATGATGTGGTCCTGTTGGCTCCAACATACCGTGACTTTCAACTCTCACTGGATCGGTTCGCAGCCGAGTGTGAAGCGGCCGGAATGAGAATCAGCACCTCCAAATCCGAGTCCATGGTTCTCGACCGGAAAAAGGTGGAGTGCCTTCTCCGGGTTGGAGATGAGGTTCTGCCCCAGGTGGAGGAGTTTAAGTACCTCGGGGTCTTGTTCACGAGTGAGGGAAGGATGGAGCGAGAGATCGACAGGCGGATTGGTGCGGCGTCTGCAGTGATGCGGAGTCTGCACCAGTCCGTCATTGTAAAGGGGGAGCTGAGCCAAAAAGCGAAGCTCTCTATTTACAGGTCGGTCTACGTTCCAACCCTCACCTATGGTCATGAACTTTGGGTCATGACCGAAAGAACAAGATCACGGGTACAAGCGGCCGAAATGAGTTTCCTCCGTAGGGTGGCTGGGCTCTCCCTTAGAGATAGGGTGAGAAGCTCAGTCATTCGGGAGGGGCTCAAAGTAGAGTCGCTGCTCCTCCGCATCGAGAAGAGCCAGATGAGGTGGCTCGGGCACCTAATTAGGATGCCCCCTGAACGCCTCCCTAGTGAGGCGTTCAGGGCACGTCCCTCCGGAAGGAGGCCCCGGGGAAGACCCAGGACACGCTGGAGAGACTATGTCTCCAGGACACGCTGGAGAGACTATGTCTCTCGGCTGGCCTGGGAACGTCTCAGGGTCCCCCCGGAAGAGCTGGAGGAAGTGGCCGGGGAGAGGGAAGTCTGGGCCTCCCAACTGAGGATGCTGCCCCCGCGACCCGGAAACGGCTAAGCGGGAGAAGATGGATGGATGGATGGATGGATGGGTGTTGCAAAACGTTTATTTTTCGTGGTACTTCTGTGTCTCTCTTAACAACCTGCAACGGATTATGTGTAAGACGCGCGCGCGAGAAAACACACGGAGGAGATGGATGGAGAGACACACACAGTATTTATAATAAAAATAAACTAAATGAGTAAAACAAAACAAAAAATAAACAATATTTATACAAAAAATACACCAAATGACTCTAGAATCACACTACAATGGCAACAAAAAACAATAATTATCCAAAAAATGCACAAAAAGACAACTGAAAGATAAAAAAAAACACAATGATGACATTAAACCAGGAAAATTGCACCCACATTTTGCACCCGCAAATATACCCCTGATGCTCCCACATGAATGCATACTTCTGACTGGCACTGTACTCGACTTAAAAAAAACATACACTTACAGAAAAATATAACAAAAATATGAAAATGGCTCAAAATACACAAAACTAAATGTTTATACAAAAAATACACAAAATTACTCCCGAATAACACTACTATAGCAACAAAAACAATAATCATACAAAAATACACATGACTCCAAAAAAACATACATTTAAAAAAATAAATAAATTTAAAAAAAAAAGTAACAGCAAACATTTATGCACAAAAAGACAACAGAAAGATACACAATACACATGGCTCCAAAAAACATACGATACAGAAAAATCCACCATACAAAAAAATATAAAAGTGAAGTCATGCACATGACCCATAGAATTAAACCAGGAAAATTGCACCCGCAAATATACCCCTTATGCTCCCACATGATTACATACTTCCGACGGACACTGCACTAGTGTCATAATAATGACGGTGTAATGTCAGCCTTATGTATACCTCTTCAAATAAAGTGTTACCCACATTTTTTAATGCATTTTACATATAAATTAAATACATAATGTATCAGAATCAGAAATGTTTTTAATGGCCATGTACAGTTTTAAGGACAGTACAAGGAATTTGTCTTGGTAGTTGGTGCACAAAACAAACAACAAAACAAAAAAAATAAAGAAAAAAAACAAAGAACAACCCAGCAATAATAATAATAATAATAATAATAATAATAATAATAATAATAATAATAATAATAATAATGATAAATATAAAGGATGAGGGATAAATAAAAGATAGATAGAGAATAAAGGATAAATATATATACAGTGTGTGTGCACACAGCCAAGCAGACACGGACTGTAAACATGAGTGAGAGAGAAGAAGATAGTTTTATACCGGAGAGGATCTGGGTACCATTGGATAATCCCAAATTCATCTGTAAACCAAAATTAAATAACCATTTTTCTTCCTCTCCTTTTCAAACAAAAAACAAAAAAAACGTTTTACTGTTTTAATCAAAAAACCATAAAACAAATCCAAATTGGCCTGTTTTTTGATTTTCCCGTGTCCTTTTCTCCTTTTCCCTTTTACAATTGAACATTGAAAAACAGCAGTTTCCCTTTTCCATTCTCCTTTCCCCGTTTAGAAATGAAAATAGAAAATCAGCTGTTTCCTTTTTCCGTTCTGAACTCTGAAACGGTCTGTCTTTTTTTTCAGCCGACATGCGGAAGTGATGGTGTCAGAATAAAAGCATATGGGGAGAGAGAATATAAAGCAGGCACATGATCTATCACAGAGTGATACATCATTAAAAGCCTTACAAAAGCTACATAAAGATCAAGTTTTGGTGTTTTTTTTAAATTTCGACATGAAATTGCTTAGCCAGCCTGTCGTGTTTGAAAAACATAATCCAAAATGACCAGCAGAGGTCCCCACGTCCCAACAAACAATATGAGACACCAAATCCCTTCTGAAATATGATTGCATCCATTGCCTCGAGTCCCATTTACCGCATCATCTACTGTCACATATTGTATACAACTGGTACATTGAGACATACAACTGGTACAGAGACTATTTCAAAAAATGAATGGCTTGAGGCGTTTAAAAATAAGTTGCTTTGAGTCTAGTTTTATATTGTATATGTAGTTGTTCATGTTTTTCTTTTTAGCATATTATTAAATCCACATTTTTGTTTTTTTATTTTGCAAACTGTTAAAAAAAAATCTGAGTTGTTATTTAATTATTCATAAATTGATGCAGTGGATAGTTGTCTGTTTGTAGTACAGCAAATTATAACTTTTGCATTGTTTTTTACTTTGTCTCAATTCTTCAAAAATAATTCCCAGTAGCCAGTGTGGCTTTGAAGAAATTATTATTATTATTTTTACTGTTTCGCTGCCAAATAATGTTATATCAATACTATAGTTTGTGTTTATTTAGAGACAGTAGTTACTTTTCAAATCATACACAGAGGTAGATGCAAATTATAGCCCATAAAAATGTAAAAGTTCAGTCAACCCATTTCACTGTATGTTTTATTCAATAAACATTTTTAGCAGCTTAGTTAAGCAGGTACATGTCTACGGCTGCCTCTGATTTTCATTCAGCTTGCTGACCACAGTCAACTGTTATGTACAGTATGTATGCTTAATGACATCATGATAGTTTATTTATTTTGTGTACAGTGACCTAGTCTTACACAGCAACCTGATGAAACCAAGACCATTGGCGCTACAATGTCTATGGAGTTTGGTTATCAGCGTCTCAAACACATACGTATTTATTTATTTAAATATACTAAAACAGAAAGATACACAATACACATATTGACTCCAAAAAACATACATTACAGAAAAATACACCAAACAAAAAAATATAAAAGTGAGTTTAAAAACAACAACAACAAACACATTTATCATGTTCATATCCCATAGAATTAAACCGGGGAAATCGCACACGCTGTTTTATTTTAATATTAATTATTTTATTATAGTTACTGGATTCTCATTATATGTTATTGCTTTTATTTTTATAACCATTACTATTACTACTTTCACTATTAATATTATATCTCTATCTAATTGTACTATTACTGTATTGTTATTGTTATAATTAAATTATTTTTTTATTTTATTTAATCTTATGGTTACTGGTATTCTCATTGTATTATTTATTTTGCTATTACCTTATTATTTTATGTTTATTATTGTTTTTAATATTGTATTACAGTTACTGGATTCTCTTGCTATTTTGTTATTGCCATTATTATTATATAATTGTACTACTCTATTAATGTTATTGGCATTATTATAATGATCATTATATTTTTAAACTCCTTTTTAATTATTAATATTTTATATTATAGTTACTGGTATTCTCATTGTATTATTAGCATTGCTATATTATCATATTTTTTTATTATCATTGTATTATTGGCATTGCTATATTATCATCATATTACCATGTCATTATTTAATATTTTTTTATTGTTTTTTATCATATTATGGTTACTAGATTCTTATATTACTTTGTTATTGCTATTATTATTATTATTATTATTATTATTATTATTATTGTTATTGTTATTGTTATTGTTATAACCATTACTATTATTACTATTACTATTTTCGCTAATACTATTTTTTGTATATTATCATCAGGCCTCTACACAAACTTATCCAGTGGTGGCACTGGTGTGACCAACTTTCTCTGTACAGTATAGCCATGCATGCTGATGAATAGTTGAATTAACTGGCGTACTGTAGTTTTGTATGAAGTAAAGATTGACAGTGACTCGAGATATATTTGCTAAATGTTTTAGCGTCAATGTTAAGTTTTTCTGTAACAAGCAGTGGCTGAAGTAATAATAATAATAATAATGGGTCCACAACACGGCTCCACTATGATTGTTTGTTCTGTGCAAGGGTGAGTTTTTCTTATATTATTCTATGTGCTAAGAAAGATGCTAGCAACTAAAATGTAAACACACACACACGGCTGATGCACGTTCGTGCACTACACCGGGATGAAAATACTGAACTCACACAGAGCCGTTTAGAGAGTTGGTGTTGCAACCGTGGAACTGTGGACCAGCTCTACACCCTCAGCAGGGTCCTTGAGGGGTCATGGGAATTCGCCCAACCAGTCCACATGTGTTTTGTGGTCCTGGAAAAGGCATTTGACCGTGTCCCTCGGGGATTCCTGTGGGGGGTCCTCCGGGAGTATGGGGTATCGAACCTCCTGATAGGAGCTGTTCGTTCCCTGTATGACCGGAGTCAGAGTCTGGTCCGCATTGCCGGCAGTAAGTCGAAATCGTTTCCGGTGAGGGTTGGACTCCGCCAGGGCTGCCCTTTGTCACCGATTCTGTTCATAACTTTTATGGACAGAATTTCTAGGCGCAGTCAGGGCATTGAGGGGGTCCGGTTCGGGGGCCTCAGTATTGCATCACTGCTTTTTGCAGATGATGTGGTCCTGTTGGCTCCAACATACCGTGACTTTCAACTCTCACTGGATCGGTTCGCAGCCGAGTGTGAAGCGGCCGGAATGAGAATCAGCACCTCCAAATCCGAGTCCATGGTTCTCGACCGGAAAAAGGTGGAGTGCCTTCTCCGGGTTGGAGATGAGGTTCTGCCCCAGGTGGAGGAGTTTAAGTACCTCGGGGTCTTGTTCACGAGTGAGGGAAGGATGGAGCGAGAGATCGACAGGCGGATTGGTGCGGCGTCTGCAGTGATGCGGAGTCTGCACCAGTCCGTCATTGTAAAGAGGGAGCTGAGCCAAAAAGCGAAGCTCTCTATTTACAGGTCGGTCTACGTTCCAACCCTCACCTATGGTCATGAACTTTGGGTCATGACCGAAAGAACAAGATCACGGGTACAAGCGGCCGAAATGAGTTTCCTCCGTAGGGTGGCTGGGCTCTCCCTTAGAGATAGGGTGAGAAGCTCAGTCATTCGGGAGGGGCTCAAAGTAGAGTCGCTGCTCCTCCGCATCGAGAAGAGCCAGATGAGGTGGCTCGGGCACCTAATTAGGATGCCCCCTGAACGCCTCCCTAGTGAGGCGTTCAGGGCACGTCCCTCCGGAAGGAGGCCCCGGGGAAGACCCAGGACACGCTGGAGAGACTATGTCTCCAGGACACGCTGGAGAGACTATGTCTCTCGGCTGGCCTGGGAACGTCTCAGGGTCCCCCCGGAAGAGCTGGAGGAAGTGGCCGGGGAGAGGGAAGTCTGGGCCTCCCAACTGAGGATGCTGCCCCCGCGACCCGGAAACGGCTAAGCGGGAGAAGATGGATGGATGGATGGATGGATGGGTGTTGCAAAACGTTTATTTTCATGGTACTTCTGTGTCTCTCTTAACAACCTGCGACGGATTATGTGTAAGACGCGCGCGCGAGAAAACACACGGAGGAGATGGATGGAGAGACACACACAGTATTTATAATAAAAATAAACTAAATGAGTAAAACAAAACAAAAAATAAACAATATTTATACAAAAAATACACCAAATGACTCCAGAATCACACTACAATGGCAACAAAAAACAATAATTATCCAAAAAATGCACAAAAAGACAACTGAAAGATAAAAAAACACAATGATGACATTAAACCAGGAAAATTGCACCCACATTTTGCACCCGCAAATATACCCCTGATGCTCCCACATGAATGCATACTTCTGACGGGCACTGTACTCGACTTAAAAAAAACATACATTTACAGAAAAATATAACAAAAATATGAAAATGGCTCAAAATACACAAAACTAAATGTTTATACAAAAAATACACAAAATTACTCCCGAATAACACTACTATAGCAACAAAAACAATAATCATACAAAAATACACATGACTCCAAAAAAACATACATTAAAAAAAAATAAATTAATTAAAAAAAAAAGTAACAGCAAACATTTATGCACAAAAAGACAACAGAAAGATACACAATACACATGGCTCCAAAAAACATACGATACAGAAAAATCCACCATACAAAAAAATATAAAAGTGAAGTCATGCACATGACCCATAGAATTAAACCAGGAAAATTGCACCCACATTTTGCACCCGCAAATATACCCCTTATGCTCCCACATGAATACATACATCCGACGGGCACTGCACTAGTCTTTTATAATGAATGATGGACATGTGTGTGCTTACTAGGAACATGATGAAGATGCCAGCCAGCCATGCAAACATAGAGCAGAGACACTCACAATAAGTCAACTGGTGACACTCTTACTGGTTGGAATCGTTCTCTGTGTGCCATGTTCATCACTCCTTTCTGTCTCTTTATCGTTCTTTGTTAGTATTGACAAGGGTTTTCTCCTCAGGAAAGTGATGAAGATGCCAGAAAAACAAATGAGCTGAGAGTAGAAACTTCAACAATAAGCCATGTAAGACAAGAGTATTGTTTTCTGTCTCTCTCAAATTACAGTCTCTAAAGCCTTGTTCCTGTCCCAAACTGTTTTTATACTTGGGGCAGGTTACAGGAAAGAAGATGCAATAAAATGGAAACTCTTAAACTTCATAACTGGACAGGCTAAGCTTGTGATTTACTTAAGAAGAAAAAATAAGTTCAAGAACAGAAAAGAGGTGAAGAGCCAGAGTGTGGATGGATTTTAGGTTCTATAAAGCAATGGCGAATATTGATGAGTTTATAAGTTTATGGTGCTATGAAGAGAATACCTGTTCTGTGGTTGACGAGGAACTCTTTCAGTCACTTATTTTATTGTGAGTTAAAATGATGTAAAAGTTTTGAATCATGTTGCAGAAAAATGAATTGTGAAATGGGTCAATAAAGTGTTTTCTTAAAATCAAAATCAAATCTCTCTCTCTCTCAGCTTTATATACATGAGAAACAGCTTTACATTGCCAAAGCAAGTGTGACATAAAACGATGTACACACGAAAAGAATAAATGTTAAAAAAAGCTTCATTTTTGATGTGCAAAACAATAAGATAAATTAAAAGACAAAAAAAATTAAATCAAAATCAAAATAGGTTTTGACTATATGTATATATATATATATGTACAATTAAGTTATGATTGTTATAAAAGGGAAAAAAAGGTTATGCTCAGAGTTTTACGTGTATTAATATTTTGTGTGTGTGTGTGTGCAGGTATGTGCGCACAGCGCGCGCACCCTCAGTATAATCCTCGATCTGTAGCTGAGCTCTGTGTGTGTGCGCGCGCCCATGTGTGTGGGTCGTTCTTCACTTCTCTTCCACCCAGTGTTCGCAGCTGATGTCAGACTGATCCATGGTTTAACTGGGAACCACACACACACACACACACACACACCTAACGCAACATCTGGTGAACTTAAAAGACATATCAACAATTTTGATTTTTTAGCAGAACACAAATCTGACTTCAAAATCATCATTTCTCTTATAGAAAAATATGTGACATATCACAGGCTTATGAGGACATGGTTTATGAGACCAACAGTGTTTATGAGGCCTGTTTACATGTAACACACAAACACAAACCAGGTTATGGTTTATAAGAACTGACAAACATTACAAGGTCTACAAGAATACAATACTAAATGTAATCTTCTAAAAACCCTTTTAAAGACCCCCTCCAATCCTCCTTTTTTTTTTTTTTTTAGCTATTTTCATTCTCACTGGTCTTTAAATTGTTGTGAAGTTTTTAGCCAAAATAACAAAACTTGTGCCATTTTTCAAGACTTTCCTTTTGCAGAGCGCCAGTTGCTCATTAGCAATGCTCCTGTGAGTCGTGGGTGGAGGTGGTGCTGCTGCTCTGCACCCTCCCCCTCACAAGCCACATCTCAAATGAGGAAAATAAAAAATAAAAAAGTTAATATCAAGGTTAGTTATTTTACAAGTCAAAGCAAACTGATCCCTGCCTTCGATGCTCTCTGCTGCTGTCCCCCTATCAGGAGAGACTTCTACCTGTCTACTGCCAGTCTGCTCTGGCTGCTGAGCAGCGAGAAACTAAAACTGCAACTGACAGCGTCGGTATGTGTGTAGCTCATTATGCGCTGATTGTTTGCATTATTTGTTTATTAATTTCAAGATTATGAGAGAGACTAGTGGCGTTAGATGCCAAGCTATTGTTTGATCGTTTGTTTACTATAAGCAGCACGTGTTAGGGAATTTTCCATAGTTAAAATGCACTGGGTTAAACTAGGCTTTGTGGTCATGATAAGGCCACACCAAACCTTGGGTTTAGACACAGTCTCCCCTTGAGATAGGGGTAAGCAGTGAGTCTGCTCCTTTTGGGGAAAACAGGAGGCATTCTGATAGCATTGCTATAGCAACCAAGGTCAGATATGTGTTTGACTGTTCTCCCTGATTGGGGTAAAGGTCACTGGGGTCAAAAGTGTGATATTATGTTAAATGGAGGACAAAGATCCTGAGTGGCATCTAAGCAGTGTTTTGTCTATGGACCAGTAGACTAAATTCTGTAAATGTGTTGGACCCGCCCATATTAGGGCATGACTTAAACGTATGAAATTGTCTGTGTGCTTTTGTTGCCCCTCCTGTGCCCGAGAGGGGTGAGAATGTAAACCCTGAGAAAGGAACACAAGAGACAGAGATGTTCCTAGCTCTGCTGCAGTGTTTATTCTGCCTTTCTCAATTAAACACATTTACAATTTGTTTAATAACATCTTTAACAACACATCACATTTGCATATAATCTAATTCAGCCTGACTCAAATAATAGTCCAAAGTTTCTCTTTTTTACATAAATCAAAATAAAACAATTACATTTTCCCTTTTCTCTAATTTACTATCCGATTTATTTTTATATCACATGTATAACTCAGAATGACGACACTCCTCTAAAGGAACCCAGTAAAGTAATAGTAATCGTGCTTCTTGAATGGATTGTTCATTATTGTTTATGAAAGCTGATAATACAATAATTGTGTTTTTCCTATGATTTATTAAGGTTATGAACCTGAAACTGAACCTCCATCTGAATTAACAAAATTAATTCAAAAAAGAAAAGGAACTGAGTTATCTGCATTTTCTAGGCCTTTCAAATTTGGCATGTTGAAGAGTACGAAACCTGACAAACACAAGCTGTTGTAAGACAACACAAAAAATTGAGTGCAAATGCAGCAGTTGTTGGTGTTGGAGCTTTACTCACCCATGAAAATGTGGTTGACTTTAGAGGTGCTCCTATTAGGATTTTTTGAGGCGATAACCGATACCGATCACAGGATCTATTTGAAGCCTTCATTATTTTGTGTAGCATTTCATATTGATGTAACTATTCTAAAGATCATTTGCTATCATAATTAAGAGATTTCAATTTCAATTCATTTATTTTAACGGGACATTAAAACAAACACAAAAACACATTATTGTGACAGTTTTGGCGCTTTAAAGTCAGCCCCTTGTTTCTTACAAAGTCTCTAATGTCTTGCCACGTTCACATTCTTTGCAAACCAAACACTCATTCTTTGATGCCAAATGGTCTTTAATTATGTGAGTCTTGAAATGCGTCAGCACAGCATTTTCCTCTGCTTTGGACCATGGTCTTCATGTTTTGCCTTTGTGTACTGAAAACAAGATGTTAGTATGGCTGACAACATTTTTCATTCAGATATAAACAATGACTAACCATGACAATTAATGGGAATTTTGTTTGCCACTCAAAGAGTGACTGAAGGCTGTGTCCGCTGTTTCCTAATTGTAATAAATGAAGTTCTACTTCTTGTATGCGTACGTCTGTAATCCGTAAAACTGTTTCCACTGCAAAAGCTTTCATTATTCGTTTATCAATATGTTGACTTTTCCACCTACTCCACCATAAAAAAATTTCTAGCGACATTTAAAGTTTTTTTTTCTTCAAATTTCCAGTGTTTTCGTTCAGATTTTTTTATGTGCAAACAGAACATACAAACCCCACTTCTCGCTCTCTCTTTGTTTGTCAATGTCTTTGCATGTTGATCTAATGATGACGACCTTTCTCTGTAAGCCTAGAAAATCCTGAAGGTTATGTGCTGGAAATTATAAACTTGATATGTATTCAAATTTAAACTGATCATACCATTATGTACAGGAAGGAGTATGTCTGCTTCAGGGGTGTCCAAGTCTGAAAAATCTGCAAAAAGAACATAGTCAATACATTTTATTAATTAGTTTGTGTTGTTCAGTTTTGTAATGCAATATATTGAACATTATTTACAGTTGGTTATTTTTACTGCGCCCCTGTTTGTGTTTCACTTTTACTTGTTACCCGTGCACTGATCTGATGTTGACATTAACAGATGTTTGTTCATAAAAATAGTGCTTACCACTAAAATCAGAAATCAGAAATGTTTTTAATGGCCATGTACAGTTTTAAGGACAGTACAAGGAATTTGTCTTGGTAGTTGGTGCACAAAACAAACAACAAAAAAATAAATAAAAAAACAAAGAACAACCTAGCAACAATAATAATAATAATAATGATAAATATAAAGGATGAGGGATAAATAAAGGATAGATAGAGAATAAAGGATAAATAGGATAAATATAAATATATATACAGTGCAGCAGATGGACTTGGACTTGATTTTATATAGCGCTTTATCACCACACTGAAGCAGTCTCAAAGAGCTTTACATATCAGCGCATTCACCCATTCACTCTCACATTCACACACCAGTGGGACAGACTGCCATGCAAGGCGCTAGTCGACCACTGGGAGCAACTTAAGGTTCAGTGTCTTGCCCAAGGACACTTCGACACATAGTCAGGTACTGGGATCGAACCCCCAACCTCTCGATCAGAAGACGACCCACTACCACCTGAGCCAGATAATGTCATCATGGAGGTGGTGATTGGGTGGGGGGGTTCAGTGGGTGACTTGGGGTGTGTTCATGTGGATGGTGGCAGAGGGATAGAAGCTGTTTTTGTGTCGGAGGTTCTGGTCTCTCCCCAGAAGGGAGAGATTGAAACAGTTTATGACCGGGGTGGGAGGGGGTCAGCCACAATCTTTCCTGCACGCCTCAAAATCCTGGAGGCGTACAGGTCCTGGAGGGAGGGCAGATTGCAGCCGATGACCTTCTCTGCAGAGTGGATGATACGCTGCAGTCTGGCCTTGTCCTTGGCCGTAGCTGCAGCGTACCAGATGGTGATGGAGGAGCAGAGGATGGACAGGATGATGGAGCTGTAGAAGTTCACCATCATCTTTGTTGGCAGACTGAACTTCTTCAGCTGCCGCAGGAAGTACATCCTCTGCTGAGCTTTTTTGATAAGGGAGCTGATGTTAAGCTTCCACTTGAGGTCCTGAGTGATGATGGTGAGAGAGTTCCTCTTGAGGTAAGCCTGGCAGTTTCCACAGTGCATGTAGTCTCCGGCTGTAACTTCAGGGCTGGACCGTTGTCTTGGGACTACCATTCCTTTTCTTTCTTTCAGCACCTTATTATTATGCAGACGGATCCCTTGGTTTCTTAGTAAGCTGTGTTGTATTTTTCTCTCGTTTGTATAATGCAAAATCAAACAATAAATAACACCAAATTATCATAAGTATAAACAAAGTACCAAACAATCTGAACAAATAAGGGAATCGGTATTCTGTCTTGCAAAAACATACTCATTACTTTCCAAAATGTCCTTCTCCTCACCCCTTTTTCAAATGAAGAAGTCATGTCTGGCACATTACATCTTTTCTATTCATGTCTCAAATTTTTTTCTAGCCTTGAGAGGTACTTCATGATTTAGGCAAGAAGGCATTCGCTGAGCGTCTTGTATGCTGTTGGGTTTGGTCCATTCAGGAGCTTGTCTTTTGCCTTCTCCTCTGTAGACTTCAACACTTTATGAAGCTTCATGAATCATTTCTTTTTTGTTCCATCTTTCTTCTTTTAGGTTTGTTTGTGCACGGCGTGACACATACAGGTCCCAATGTTTCCAACTTCTCAGTAAGGAAAGTAGCTATCGGTTGTCCCAAAAGGCGCTAGAAGTCATTAAATGACGTCTTGGGCATTTACATGTAATTGTAATGGACGCTGCAGGAGAAGAATAACCTCGTGGGAGAAAAACACTAAATATATTTAGAGCTACAAATTAACTTTCATGTTTAGTTTTCTTAATTTTAGTTTAGTTTCTAATCAGGGTCTCCTCTGCTCTGATTGTAGCTGGGAGTGCTGCGTGATGCTCTTGTGAGACTGACAGCCTGTGTGTACTTTGAAATGAGGGAGGGGCTCACGGCAGCACCCGTTGCTCGTTGAGGACAGCAACTGCAAAGCGATACGTGCTTTCACGTTACGTCAGAGTTTCAAAAACATCAGAAAAGTCTCAAATAAAAGTCACCAGATTTAGCAAGAAAGTTGCCAAGTTGGCAACACTGACAGGTCTCCCACTCTGCAGCAACCAAGCCCAAGAAGTTCCTTACTCTGTTGGTAGCCGATAAGTGCCAACAATTTTAAAGCAAGAGATGGTGTGCTGTATCGAGCAGTCTATAACCAAATTCACATAACAGAGGGTCATTTTTTTTGTCATTTTTTGTCAATAACCATTCTGCTAACAATTGCAGAGCATCTTTATTATGACCGTCCTCTATATGGAAGAAGGGATGAAGCAGTACTTGGAACTTTTCTTTTTTTCCTTGGACTCAGCTGACACAGTCATTGTTCTCCATAGCTCAGTTTTTAAGAAGAAACCATAACATATGTTGCAAGGCAAGTCATTTTCTGCATCTGTGTGTTCGGATGGTTGTCTGTAAGTGACAATTTTCACCCTTCCCCTCCTGTAACACAGTAAAGTTATGATAGTAATCACCCCTTTGGCAGAGTTGTTCTAATATTTGTGTCTGTTTGTTGAACTTCAGTGGAAAAAACATCACCTGTGCCACTTCTTTTTCCTTGCTATGTCTCCACATTAGATGTCTTGCCATCTTAGTTTGAGGTTTTTTGCAAAACACACAATGTTTCTTATCCCATTTTCTTTTGTCCTTTTTCTTGCAGGTTTTCACAGTGACGCCACGTGACTTACACTTATCTCCATCTTCGTCGTCTGTGTCTTTGTCCTCCTCAGTGTCAGCGTTGTAATCGTCAATACTGTCTGCGTCACTCTGAATGTGTTCTTAATGTGAATTAAAGTCTTTGGTAGCAGAAACTGCACGTATACCAGTTTTCCTTGGTTTTGTAAGTGTAGATTTTGTTTTTCCCTTGGGTTTCTCTGCCCCCGAAGATGAGGAAGATGATGGCACGTAACTGCTCTCCAGATCATGACTGGACTCGAATGCATCAGTGCCACAGACATCCTGAAAGAAATTAACAAATCAATATATTTTTAAATTGTTGACACAGCACTCATACAACTGTGTCAAAATGTCATATTCTAAACGAAACACTAGCACAAATTTTCAAAACACAAATCACCAAATCACTTAGGCATCTTGTCGTCCAACAGCAACATTTAGTCAAAAAAAAAAACACTGACAGCAGATAAAGTGACTGAATCAATTTACATTTATCAACATTTTTACAACACACACTTTATTGTATACATTTTTAATAGCTTGTCAGGTTATTGTGGACATCATTGTCTTTGTTTAATTTAATATGAACAGTTTTTTTTTTTTTTATCTGAAACATTCAGTACAAAAAATCCTAACTTGACCCATTTCAGAGCAGTGTACAGTTTATGAAACAAGAATGGATGAGACATCAAAAGTCAAAATTCATTTTTACAGGAAGAGAAAATACACACACTTGAGGCAAAAATACTCAGACAACAACTTTATGGCATGAACCTGGCAAATACGAAAAAAAAAAAATGTCAACACAGGATCAAAGACAGTTTTTATTTCGTAGAGTTTGTGCTAGTCAAAATGGATACATATTGCTAAGAATGTGTGATATGTTATCGTTCATGATATATTGTCAAAAACATATGTCATCCCACAATAAAAACAATAAATGCCCATGTCGGAAATTAGTGAGGGCCACAGGCCGTTTGTCCCACAATTTTGCTGAGAATGCCCCTAAAAACCTTGTTTCATGAGACAAAATTGCCCCAAGTTGTTGTCAACAACTTATTAATCTCTGGAGCGGAGCGCTGTTCACAGAAGCTCCACCACCACGGTGTGCACCACCACCCCTCACACACACATCATGCTTGTTACAGCTTATTATCTGAAGCTGCCGTGCTGCGATACATCATGGACCGCTACTTGGTTAAGACCAGACAACCATCCAACAAAGGGAACCAGTTCAAGTTCCTCCACCAGATCCACCCAAAGTTCTCACAAACACGATGACAGATGAACTAGCCGCAACATTTATGAACAGGAAACGCAACAAAAGCTAACAAAGCTAAGCTAACCCACCGACACACAGACTGGGCTAAGAGCTAATGCTAACCACTCCATATAAGGAATAGACCAAGTAAAAAGTACATAGCTTACTATCATCAAACTACAGAGAGCCACCAATTTGTTTATGGTAAGATTTAACACTTGTATGGAAGGATAAAAGCAAACATGTCACAAGTTGTGGGAAATAAATGTTAGCATAACTACTAATGTCACTATTCACCCATCCCAACTTGTGAACATTTGAACTATAATTAAAAACTATTGTGTTTCACAAGACAGAGCTGGTCCAATGAGACAGTAATGTAACTATTGTGATTATTACACCTAAATATCCTGAATGATTAAATCTTCAGCCAAATCTGGTTTATTTATCTGAAAGATATTTATCAACCATAACTTTATGTCACTCATAAGATATCATATTAAACAGTAAAAACACTAATAAGAAAAGATAAGATAATCCTTTATTCATCTCGCAATGGAAAAATGTACGGTGTTAAAGCAGTATCAGAAGAAACTCACTCAGTGCAAAATTATATTAGATAAAAATATGAAAGTTAAAAAAAGAGCCAGTAACATCAACATGTACAGTATATCAAATGGTATACCTATATAACCATACATACTAAATAAAACAAAAGAGAAAATAAAATAAATAACAAAAATAAATCAAATAAATAGAAGAGATTGCAAGGATTTGCAGTCGTCCCAAAATGGGGCCCATGTTATATCAAATTGTTCTTTATTGCCTTTAGCTGAGAAAATTATTTTCTCCAGTTTAATAAATGACAAAACATCTCGTAGCCACAAGGATATTGAAGGTACCTTAGACGATTTCCAACAAAAGTAAAATATTACGTCTCGCTATTAGTGATGTACAAGTTATTATTTTAGAGTGAGCAGGTTCTGTGAGCAAAGTGTTTACTGGAACCCCAGAA